>NC_037679.1:108750260-108949486 GCF_003255815.1 Theropithecus gelada | reverse complement strand
GAAGGCACCCAAAAAAAAAAAAAAAAAAAAAAAAAAAAAGAGAACTGAAATCCCAAAAAAAAAAAAAAATAAGAAATCAACCAAACCAGGAGGACCCTTTAGTATGGTTAGATTGCCCAACTTCCAGCCTCTTCTCTACTCTGAAGAGCAATTTAAACTGGCTAAAGTACAGTGTCTCGTAAACAGTGGGTGCTCACCAAATAATCATAACCCTAATTTTGCTTTAAAAGACTTTCTCTGAGAACTGCTCTTCCTGTCGTTTATTTGCTGTATTATTACTTTTTCTAATCAGCTTTCTAGAATGAGCTGGTTTGGGATCACCTGGTCTCATATCCCTTTTTCTTATGCTATAATTAAACCAAATGATTTTAATGTGGCCCTGAACTTCCCCCTTTTGACTGCAACAAAATTTTATGCAGAAATCCCACAGTATCCTCCACTCTTTAATATCTAGATAAATTTATGTCTCGTTTTTTATGAAACAATTGTTATATCTGTTTGCAATGAATCAAAAAAATATAGAACATAAGCCTCAGATTTACTAATGAGAAGATCAAGACCTAGATGTTAGATAAATGGACGTGCCGATGGTCACACAGTTAGAAGGTGGCAAATCTTGTCCTATACCTAATCCTTCTCTCTCCCTCTCTCGCTCTCTTTCTCTTTCTCTCTCTTTCTCTTTTCAACATTGAGATTTGAGGCTGCATAGTTACAATTTCCTGGAGGTTACTGAAATCATCTTGAGCCAGTGGCTGGATGTAATGTTACTATCTGATGGTCAGGTTTCATTCAATCAGGAGACTTGTTAGAACCAAGTGATACAGTTCAGAAAGGCCTGACCATGGGGGCTTGGATGTCTTCCTCTATAAATAGTGGTTCTGATGCTTGGTCAGCAGGTTTGTTATGTGGCCCCCATCCTCCGGGGGTCACCAGCGTTCTGGATAGGCCCCTGTCTCATCTGATTAGTCTTATCTGGCTTGCTCTTCATCTGCCCCTTAATGATTCGCATTAAACTACCCACAACCTACAACATCCACACGCTGCATCCTTCATTTTTTCCAACCAGTTCATTCACTTTCCCTGAGTGTTGTTTGGAACATGAATTGCGTTAGTCACTATGTTTATTCTGCTGTGCTCTAGAGTCTCATCTTTGAGTGGTGCTGGTTCTTCAGCTGAAGCAAGAGTTGCCATAGGAACAGGACTACATGTTTTCTTCCTGTACAGGAAGTGAACCTGGGCATTGCAATGCTGTTTTCAGAGTTGGTCAAGGCTAGCTCATAATGTTTGGCTGCTTATTTAGATGGAAGAGACTTGACGAGCCAAGGGATATTATTTCTTTCTTTCTCTCTCTCTCTCTTTTTTTTTTTTTTTTTTTGGTTCCACTAAAATTGCTCTCATTTGGCTTTACTTCCAGATTATTTTTCTTGCCAATAATAGTGACATTGAAACTCAAAACCAGAACTGATTTTGGCCAGAGATATCTTCACTCCTGGGATACTTTATTAAGGTTTGCAGAGCCACTCAGGATGTGATGTGACAGATATCTTCTTATAGTTGTGTCACTTAGGAGCAATGAAGTCTTTAACCACAGGCAGGGAACAGAGTTACCCTCAAAATAGAATCCAGAAAATCAGAAAACGATCTCCTTGCGCAAATAACTCCCTGGCAGCCATCTCCTATGGCTATCAGCCACAGGGCCTGAAATTCTTCCCAGAGGGACTTCTTCCTCTTGGTGAGTATACTGCCTCTCATCTAGCTGTGTGAACCTGGGCAATTCTCTTCACTCTGGATCTCAATATCCTCAATGATTACATGAACCCCAATGGTTCATTTCAGCTCTGAAAAGCTGTGACTGTACATCCTCTAAGAGGAATAATTTTTGAATCTACTATTCAGTCATTAACCCTTAACAAGTGAATAACTTGCCTAGATTTCTCCTCAATGTTTTAACACAAAACAAGTAAATATAGATAATGAGAGATGAAGGAAGACTCCAGGGTATGCCCAGGTGGGGCCTTATAAGGTCAATGGAAACCTGGGAAGGGGAGAAAGAGAGAGACTGAAAGGGAAGTGGATCTAGAAAAGGGAAATGGATGGACAAATGCTAAGGGCAAATTTGTACTTAAAATTTTGTCTGGAGGAATTTAGTGTCTTTTGCTATTTTTTGTGGCATTTAAAAAGAGCAGAATATCTTTAGATATAAAAGCTTATATATCAATCAAGGAAGTTTTATGAAGTGCCAGAACTATGCAAGTGTTTGGGGGGGAATTCAAGAAAAACAGTGAACCTAGTACCCACCCTCGAGGGGTGATTAGCAGTGTTGGGTGTGAACCATGCAGGCACCTGGGGCAGGTATCATAAAGGTCAATGGTTCCTCATGAGTCACCTTTGAGGCATTGCTGGAGTTCAGAAATAGATTCCATTAATGGGGAGAAGCCAACCATTTCTTTGGCAAGTACTCCACCTCTCTCCTCTCTCTCCTGCCTCTCTCCACCATTATCACTCAGACTGTGCATGCTGCAGGCTTTGATGCTAGCCAGGCTGGCTGGATTTGGAGGACTGTGATAACTCCTACAGCTTTTTGACTGGGCTTTTGCTTCATTTGTTCAGGAGTCTTTGTACCATGTTGCTTCACTCATAGTATGTTATTCACATATGAGTGATTTCTGTCTTGTCAGTTTTGTTCAATGAATAGAAGATACTACAATGAGCACAGAGAAATTCAGGCAGGTCAGAGAAATGACTAGAATACATTCGATTATTATTTCGTAGAATTGAATGAGATTGAATTAGGAAAAAAATCAGGAAAGTGACTGATGATCACAGAAGTCCATGAGGGTAAGGAGGCTGCTAACAGCAGCCCCAGAAACATCTTCTATATCCATGACTTCTGACTAATGGACGGTCATTCTCTCTCCCAGAAATAGATCAAAATGACTGAAAAAGCCCCAGAGCCACATGTGGAAGAGGATGACGATGATGAGCTGGACAACAAGCTCAATTACAAGCCTCCACCGCAGAAGTCCCTGAAAGAGCTGCAGGAAATGGACAAAGATGATGAGAGTCTAATTAAGTACAAGAAAACGCTGCTGGGAGATGGTCCTGTGGTAACAGGTATGTGTGTACAGAGAGCAGGGTGGGTGGAAGGTCCCTGAGAAGAAAGAAGACATTTCGGCTGCTCAGGAGCAGCAGCAAAGGGAAGAGGACCAATTGCTTCCAGGAATAAGTGAGCAAGGCACAATTTGTATATGCTGATTAAAGTTATGAACTGTGTAATTAAGTCTTCTTAAGAGATAAGATGCAAGTCAGCCGTGAGAGAGGCACACATAACACACAGCAGGGATTTAGAAAGAATTCCAGACTACCACTTAGAATTGTATTTCCCTCTCTCCATTTTCTCTCTTTCTTCTTTTTTCTCTTTCTCAGTACCTACCTAACCATTCATCTCTTCCACACACACCATAGCAGAACAAGACATGGCCCGGAGATATAAATGGGCAGTGCCCAGTTAGCAGGGTACCTGACCCATAGCCACTCAGGAAATGTTGGATGTCAATAATTAGTGCAATACAAATGCACACACCCACTACACACGTGTCTCTTCTTGGTACTTACATTCCCTTTTGATCCTGCAGATCCGAAAGCCCCCAATGTCGTTGTCACCCGGCTCACCCTGGTTTGTGCGAGTGCCCCAGGACCAATCACCATGGACCTTACTGGTATGTAGACACATCTGTACTGTTCGGAGGGGGCCTAAGATATCACAAAGAAAACTTGGTCTCTGTCTCCTGTTCCAACAAAAAGAAAAAAACTGGTGAATCAGAGAGGTATATATGCTAGGACCAGTTAACAAATCATTGCTCTTAGAGTGCCCAGTATTTACCATATTTCATGAAAAGCCCAATCTTTATCTCTATTTAATTGAAGAGAGTGCAGGCATGCACATTTGATACAGTTACAGATTTTTCTCTCCACATGATAGTAAACTGAGAATTGTTATTTATGCAATAAACACTGCTGATGGAAATATTCAGAAACAAATTGTGTGCTTCTGAAATTGTAAGGTTTATACAGTCTGAACATCAAAGTATTGATCTTTTATCAGCTACAAAACTTACCGGAAGGTGAGAAGCAATCCTGAATTATGCTAGAAATTCCACTGATATAGATTGAATTGTTTTAGCTTGAAACTCTGATTCTTGTTAAATAAACAACGTCCCTTACTAAAGGCGTACAAATGAAGATGTTGTTATTTTCTTTCACCTTTTTGTAACTAAGGCTCAAGTCTTTCCCTGAGACTTAGGGCTTGAGGAGAAGGAGAGAGACTGGGAAGGGGGTTATTGTGGAGGAAATGGGTGTCAGAGGGGAAAGAGAGGAGAATCATGAAGCCAGGAGATTGGGGGCATCAGAGGCAAGTTTTTAGTGGGAAAAAAAAATAGTTACCAAATGAAAAAATTGGACTGTTGTGGGACAGACAAAGCATAAGTCTAGAACAGTAGGCTCAGCTAGCAGCAGAGTAGTTCCCCTCTCACAGGACATAGCCAGTCTTTACCTTATATGGGCTTTTTTGTCAGAGGGAGGAAATCAGAGGCTGAGAAGACACACTTCCTGTTCAACTGAAATCATTAGAGCAGGCACACACACGAATTCACTACCCCCACACGCTCGCATCTCTCCAGGAGAGAAACTCACACTCTCTCACCAGAGCCCAGAGTCTTCCTAATATTACCAGGTGCAGCTGCCAGTTTGCAAGATAAGGTCTGAATCAGCGCTAAAGAAATCTGTTCTGTTCAGCAGGGCCTGGTGGTATTGCAAGGAAAACTTCGTCTCTGTCCCCTTTCCCAGAAGAGGAAAACCAAATTTGGTTTTCTGTCACAAACAAGCTGCTATGCATGAAGAAAAGCATAGAAAGCGATTACTTCCTTAATCAGGGTACAGGAATTAGGGACAGATCCTGGTTGTATGGAATCTGAAGCTTTTATAACTTCAGTGATATTCCTTAAGAAAAATAGTATGATATTGCAAATGAAAATACAAGAGTAAACACAAAGGTGAATATTTATTTAAAGTGATGAATAAAAACAAGTAAAATTTTAAAAACTAGAAAATGCCACAAACATCACCAGATCTATAAAAACAAATAGCTGACACTCCTAAATAATATTTTTATCGTATTTTTTATTTGAGGGGTAGGGGGATATTCTTTAATAACCTCTTCATTTGACCAGTAATATAATTCTCAATGAGAGAACAAATTGACCAAAAAAAGATTTATCTTCACAACTCATTACTGGTAATGTCTTGTATATTTTTAGCATTGTCATCAAACTTGGGGGCAGGGAACCTCTAATGTTTTTCCTAACAGAGCTGTAAGATTTCAGGCATTACGTGTGTGTGTGCCTGTGTGTGTGTGTGCATGCACATGTGTGTGTGTGCTTGTGTGCACATGCACGCGCAGGACTAAACTCAAATACTCTGTGAATTGAGGGCCCTATGAACCATGTTGTGCTGGTAGGCCCAACAAATTTCTCCGGGGCTTAAAAGTCATTTATTAACTTGCGTATCTGCTTTTAAGGATAAACTCTCTCTAAATCTTCCTCTACAGGAGATCTGGAAGCCCTCAAAAAAGAAACCATTGTGCTAAAGGAAGGTTCCGAATATAGAGTCAAAATTCACTTCAAAGTAAGTATCCTGCCTTGTGTGCTTTTGTAAAGTTAAATCTTTTCTTTAATCAGTGACTAAATTTCTTGCATGATCATGTTGAGGTACCTTTTATTTGTTTCTCCCCCAATACCCCCAAGCCAAGTCTGGAATGTTCTCTTCCTAGCCCTGAGGGCTACCTGTTGATACCCACCCTTGCTTCATGCCGTTTCCTAGCCGCGACTTCTTAAACTCTTCATTATCGCTTAAGCCAATGGGATCCCTCTGTCTGTGAACTCCAAATACATCCACGAGGCACATGCTACTTTGTGTTGTACCACCTGTGTCATTTCTCCTTCATACAACATAAGCATCTCAATCTAGGGTAAAATTGTACATCCCTGTTTCCAATATTTCACACAAAACTTTGTAAATAGCAGATAGTTCAGGAATATATATTGAAAAGTGGACAAATAAGTGAATCAACCAATAGGAAAAGAAAATGGAACAGAGAGGGCCTCAGTTCTAATTGCTCAAGGATTATAAAAATCCAGGGTGTGTGATCTTTGCTAAAGAACTGGAAATTACAATTATAGTTGTGGAACAGGTAACCAGGAAAGAGGAAACTAAATAAGAAATAAACTGACATCTAGTAAATAACCATATGTCCCAATGAGTAGCCAAAATCACAAGAAAAATAACCTTGACTTTGAAAACAAATAAGTTAGAAATGCAGTGTTTGCACTTAGTGGTTTATGTTTGCTTTGGTGGCCTCTCATTCCTACTTAGCCTCAGTTTCCAGGGCCTGGGCTCCACCAAGGAAGACTCCATCTGCTTTCTCTATTTGCACACTGGGAGCTTCTTTCCCCAAGGTACAGGATATGATTCAGAGTCCATGGATGACCCCTCCCTACCCCATACAAATATGCCTGAAAATAATTTCATCCTGGAAATATTTGTGGATACCTACTCTATAATGGACACTGAACTAGGGTTCACTTACTTGTTTCCTGTCATATTATGTATTATTGAAGCACCTGAGAGTTTGGTAAGGCATTATATCAAAATATGCCTAGAATGGGTTGCACATCAGTTTCATTTTTAATGATTGATACTGTTGCATTGATTTGTCTATTTGGTAAATCGGTTTTTCTCAAATGAAATGTGACAGGTAAATTTTGATGTGAATAAGATGAGACGGGAAACTCTGGAACAGGGCATTCTCTTCTGGGTGGGAAGGCGGAGGAGGAATGTGGTATGTGGGTCTGTGTGGTCAGGTTTACACATTAGGATGATGCAGGAGTAGGCCACAGAAAGGGGCTTTTGTGTACTCTCTAATTCAGAGGTTTGATGGCTCTCTGAGTAACCTACATAAAGTTGAACCATCCTGTGTCTTCTCCCAGCATGATGCTACAATTAGAAGAAATGCCAGTTCAAAGGTGAAAATCCTTGAAAAACAACTTAAATCTTCATTGAAGTCTCCTGCAAAATGTCCAAGAAAGTTTGCAGTTATAACGTTAGTAACACCTGCTAAAGTCCTCTTTCGCGATCTCTGTTAGTTGCACTCAATGTTCTTTTTCTCCTCCCAAACTTCTTAGCACTTTCTAAAAACCTGGCCTAGGGTTGTTCTTTTAGGTTCTCCCCAACTTTTTTCCTACCTCCCAAGGAAATGTGGTATCTCTGACTTCTACAGCTCTCACTTTGATTCACAACACCAAGGCTGTTTCTCCCTGGAGTGGGAGACACAATAGGGATGGAGATGTGGCCAGAAGAAGAGGATTCTATGAATATTCACAGTTTTATTTCACCCACCCCAAATGTATTTATATTAAGTGGACCCACTGTAGAGCGCTGGTGAGATGGTAGGCTCTTTGTCTTGAAGTCCTTATTGCTACACCAATATAATTCTTCTTCTTAGGTCTTTCTCCCACTAGGTGAAAGAGATAAGCTGGGGACATCTAGAAAGATGCATTTATTTTCCCTATTCCTATGAGCTACATTTGAGACTCAGAGTAATTAGAAAGTCTGGGCTTTATTTTATCACAGTCTCTTTGATGATGCTAATTTTTTTTTTTTCTGACAGCTCTTCATAGATTTATATTACAGATTTACCCTGTGACAGTCAAGAATCTAAGCTGGCAGTATTCACTGCTCTGCCACCTCCCTGCCAAAAAAACAAGAGATAGCACTGGTTGATTGGTTTAACTATTTGTGTCCAACACAAAAGGCCAGCTATAATTATTGTTGAAGAAAAATTATTTGAAGATGCTTTAATTCTTCACGTTGGTGAACAGATAACCAAGCCCTTCGGCTAATGATGCAATGTCCACTTTAATTTGTTTGTATAGACATAACCACTGTTTAAAATTAACAGACAACCCAGGTTAGTCCCAGGTGAAATGAATCATGGAAAAACAAAGTTCTTCGGCTGTCTACATTTTCATTCTGCGTTACTGAATTTTCTTTGAAAGGCTTGGGAAAATAGCAAAATCTCAGACAACGTCTGAAAATGACAGACATCCAAAATATTTGCCAGATACAAGTGAATTTCACCCACTATTTCAGTTATATTGCAGGCACAGCCATCTTCTAGACATGAGTTTTCCATTACAGCTTTCCTCCTTGTTATTTGTTTTTTATATGGTAGGTGGATCATCTCTGAGGTTGTAGTTTTTAGATATTTACATAATGTGCTCTACTGGTATCTTCATAACTTTTACTAAGACAAGGATGGTCTCCTGGTCACTAGTATTGGAGAGGGAAAGCTCAAGGCCATTCCTGGGACCATTGAGAAAGGAGAAATACAATGAAGAATGTTGAGACAATATGAACCACTCCTCTCTCCCGAAATGGTAAAAGTCAAAATGTTCGAAAATTAAACCAGTTTGGCAATGTTGCGTTTTATGATTTCCCCTCTCTAATCTTTGCTTCACAGCCATGCTAAATAATTATAGAAACGCCTATTCTGAACTAAATCTTTAGTTTTTTCATTTTCAGAGAAGATTTAGCTAGGCAGGATCAGCATGAAGGATGAGAAAAAATGAAAGACTCTCTTAATCTGAACAGCTTGGTTCCTTCCCATCTGCAGGTGAACAGGGATATTGTGTCAGGCCTGAAATATGTTCAGCACACCTACCGCACTGGAGTGAAAGGTAAGGGAACCCACATTTCCACACTGTCCCAAACTGCTTCTCATTGATACTTTAACTTCTGGTTATTAGCCATTTTTAGCTATAGACTCAGATGAGAATATGATAAAAGCTGTGGATGCTGGCCCTAGGAAAAAGCACAAATACACCTCTGCTCTAGACATTGACAAGTCCAGGGCTCAGGGGACCTCATTTAGACTGCAGCAGCTGCTGACCTTCAGCAATCAGCTTTTTGGATTCAACATTATCACTCATAAAGAAGAAGAGTCACCAAGATAGGTTTGAAGGAAATAAAGTATATAAAAATACTCTACAAAGTAAGAAGAAGAAAAAAAAAAAAAAAAACAGTTCACAGGTACAGACCAAGTGTCAGAGAAACCCAAGAAAGAAAAAACTTGCCCGGTGGTGTGTGTATTTGGAGTGGGAGCAGGTGGGGTGGCATTGGAGGGAAGGGGCAGGCAATGCTCAGTTTTCTAACAAAGAAATAGAAAAAAAAAATACTTTCTAGGATTGAAAAAACCTGTCTAATTTAAATAACATGACAATATTACTTAATCTGCAATTCTTCTTGACATACCTTGGGAACCTGCCTTCAATTTTCTTTCATTAATATGGGCAGAGAGAAATGAGAGGCAGGAAGGTGATGGAGGCACTTTATAGTTCCTTTCTACCTGAGGGTCTGTCCTCTCCAGAGGCGAGAAACAACAAAGCATGTCTCAGTTTCCACCAAATTAATAAGCAAGATAGGGGAGAAATTATCTGATAAATTTGTATGACATAGAGGACCAGTCAATTTCTCAAATCCCAGAGAAGACCATTGACCTGAAAGATATTGATTGGCCTTTCCAATACCTAGTCTCATGAAAAAAAAAAAAAGTTTAATTTCCTATTTTCCTTTGGGCACAAAGCCCATATGACCTCATTTCAACAAAAGGACAGTGACATGTCTGCAGCTGTATTTTCAAACTTATTAACAACACTTAGCCAACTATATGCCACCTATCTGCCTATGTATGCTTTTCAATGCCCAACTATTCTTAATATATATTCCAGTTCACCTGCAAATCAACTTGATTGGCTATTTTCGCCATTTGTCCTAGTTTTTCACTTTTTTTTTTTTTTTACCAACTTACTGCTGTTCTTGTTCCATCCAATTATTCTATCCATGAATTCTGATCACCATCTGTTACTTTATCTCCCCCAACTGATATGCTCATAGAATGATAGTTTGTAGATAGAAGATCCTCAAAGTCCATCATACACACAAAGAAATGGAGGCTCAAAAATGACTTAGGCCATTGCAGGACTGAGATCAGAACTGCGGTCTCAATTTGTCTGAGTTGTTTAAATGGTGTAGTCTGCTATATCTCCATTAAAAAAAAAAAAAAACAAAAACAAAAAACAGGCTTAATCCCCATTGATTTAGGGCACTGGTTCCCCAACTTTACTGCAGAATCAACTGTGTAGTTTTTTAAAAACACTGAGCCTTGGGACCCACAGAAGGTTACTGAACCATAGCCTTTGGAAGTAGGACAAAGGAAACTATTATTAAAAGGCACTCCAACTTAAACAATGTTTAAAGAATCATTTTTTTAAAAAGATGCCTCAGGGCCAGGTGCGGTGGCTCACACCTGTAATCCCAGAACTTTGGGAAGCCAAGGCAGGCAGATCACCTGAGGTTGGGAGTTCGAGACCAGCCTGACCAACATGGAGAAACTCCATCCCTACTGGAAATACAAAATTACTCAAGCATGGCGGTACATGCCTGTAATGCCAGCTACTCGGGAGGTTGAGGCAGGAGAATCACTTGAACCCGGGAGGCAGAGGTTGCGGTGAGCCGAGATTGTGCTTCTGCACTCCAGCCTAGACAACAGGAGCAAAACTCCGTCTTAAAAAAATAATAATAAAAAAATTTTAAAAAGAGATGCCTCAGGTAAATCTCATGTTGATTTAGGCTTGGAAACTATTGCTCTTGGCTTGAATCACTGTAGGCTGTACTCCAGATTCTCCAGTTTGCAGTGTGTGTTTTTCCTCTGTCAGGCTCTTACCCTAATGAACTCTTCTTTCTTCCTAGTGGATAAAGCAACATTTATGGTTGGCAGCTATGGGCCTCGGCCCGAAGAGTATGAGTTCCTCACTCCAGTTGAGGAGGCTCCCAAGGGCATGCTGGCCCGAGGCACGTACCACAACAAGTCCTTCTTCACCGACGATGACAAGCACGACCACCTCAGCTGGGAGTGGAACCTGTCGATTAAGAAGGAGTGGACAGAATGAATGCATCCACCCATCCCTTTCCCCACCCTTGCCATCTGGAAGAATCCTCTCAGGCGTGTTCAGCACCCTGTCCCTCCTCCCTGTCCACAGCTGGGTCCCACTTCAACACTGCCCACATTTCCTTACTGATGCATCTTTTCCCACCCTGTCTCTCAATGTGGTCCCTAGCACAAGAGGCATAAAACCGGGCTTTCACCCTGCCTCCTCCCTCCGATCCTCCGTGAGGGCCAGATCTTCCACGCCTCCATCTCAATACACAATCATTTAATATTGCCCTCTCTTACCCCATTCGAGCAACTAGAGGCCAGGAAATGGGCAAACTATCACTAACAGGTCTTTGACTCAGGTTCCAGTAGTTCATTCTAATGCCTAGATTCTTTTGCGGTTGTTGCTGGCCCAATGAGTCGCTAGTCACATCCCCTGCCAGATGGAGTACTTCTTTTGTGAGAGACACTGTAAACAACACAAGAGAATAAGAATAAAACAATAACTGCATGTGTTCTGACTGAGACCTTCATTTCCCTGCTTTCTTCCTTTGAACAAATATGATAACTGGATGGTTCACATTCGTGAGTTCCCCAAGAGGGGATGGGGATGAGGAAAACAAACAGGAGGAGATATTTACATCATTGGGAACAAATTGGTCCCATATTACACTGTAATAGGTAATGTGCATTCAGAATACCGCCAGTGGGAAATCTGCATTTTACTTATTTAGTTGGTTATTTTTAATTTCAACTTTTATGTTAGATACAGAGGGTACATGTGCAGGTTCGTTACATGGGTATATTGCACCCAAGTAGTGAACTTAGTCCTAAATAGGTAGTTTTTCAAACCATGCCCCACTCCCTCCCTCACCCCTCAGGTAGTCCACAGCATCTGCTGTTTCCACGTTCATGTCTATGTGTGCTCAGTGTTTAGCTCCCACTTATAAGTGAGAACATATGGAAGTGGGTTTTCTGTTTCTGCATTGCTTTGCTTAGAATTATGGCCTCCAGCTTCATCCATATTGCTGCAAAGGACATGATTTTACTTTTTTATTATGACCATATAGTATATCATGGTATATATGCACCATATTTTTTATCTAATCCACCACTGATGGGCAACTACATTGATTCCATGTCTTTACTATTGTGAATGGCACAACAATGAACATACATGTGCATGTCTTTTTGGTATAACAATCTACTTTCCTTTGGATATATACATAGGAATGGGATTCCTGAATCAAATGGTAGCTCTGTTTTAAGTTTTTTGAGAAATCTTCAAACTGGTCACTCTCCATATGTTAGTAAAAATATTATGCCTTGGAATGCTAACGTTACTCCTAAAAATTGGAGTACTCTCCTTGGCCTTAGTATAGAGATAAAAGGTATGGATGCCCTCATTACTTAGAGTTGCTTTCCACAGTGACTGAACTACTTAACTGCTTAAGTTACATTCCCATGAATAGTGTATAAGCATTCCCTTTTCTCTGCAGTCTCACCAGTGTCTGTTGTTTTCTGATTTTTTAATAATGGCCATTCTGACTAGCGTGAGATTGTATTTCATTGTAGGTTTGATTTGCATTTCTCTGAAAATTAGTAACATTGAGCATCATTTTTCTGTGTGTTTATTGGCCTCTTGTGTATCTTCTTTTGAGAAGTATCTGTTTATGTTCTTTGCCCATTTTCTAATGGGGTTGTTTTTTGCTTCTTGATTTGTTTAAATTTCTTACGGATTCTGAATATTAGACCTTTGTTGGATGCATAGTTTGCATATATTTTCTCCCATTCTGTAGACGTCTGTTTACTCTATCAATAGTTCCTTTTGCTCTGCAGAAACTCTTTAATTAGGTCTCACTTGTCAACTTTTGTTTTTGTTGCAATTGCTTTTGACGGCTTAGCCAAAAATTACTTGTCAAGATTGATGTCGAAAAGAGTATTTCCTAGGTTTTCCTCTAGGACTTTTATGGTTTGAGGTCTTGAATCTTTAATTCATCTTGAGTTAATTTTTTCATATGGTGAAAGATAAGGGTCCAGTTTCATTCTTCTGCATATGGCTAGCCAGCTATCACAGCACCATTTATTGAGTAAGAAGTCCTTTCCCCATTGATTGGTTTTGCTAACTTTGTCAAAGATCAGATGGTTGTAGGTATATGACTTTATTTCTGGGTTCTCTATTCTGTTCCATTGGTCTATGTGTTTGCTTTTGTACCAGTACCATGCTATTTTGGTTACTGTAGCCTTGTAGTATAGTTTGAAGTTGGGTAATGTGATGCCTCTGGCTTTATTCTTTTTTATTAGGATTGCTTTAGCTAGTCAGACTTTCTTTTGGTTCCATATAAATTTTAGAATAGTTTTCTTTTCTAATTCTGTGAAGGATGACATTGGTAGTTAGATAGGAATAGCACTGAATCTATAAATTTCTTTGGGCAGTATGGCCATTTTGAAGATACTGATTCTTCCTACCCATGAGCATGGAATGTTTTTCCATTTGTGTCAGCTCTGATTTCTTTTAAAAGTGTCTTGTAGTTCTCCTTGAAGAGATATTTTACCTCCTTGGTCATCTGTATTCCTAGGCATTTCATTTTATTTGTGGCTATTGTAAATGAAATTGTGTTCTTTATTTTACTCTCAGCCTGGACATTATTGGTATACAGAAATGTCACCGAGTTTTGTACATTTATATTTTTCCTGATACCTTACTGAAATCATTTATCAGTTCCAGTAGCCTTTTGGCAGGGTCTTTAGAGCCTTCCAGGCATACAATCATATTGTCAACAAGGAGAAATAGTTTGACTTTTTATTTTCCTGTTTAGATGCCTTTTATGTCTTCCTCTTGCCGAATTGCTCTGGCTAGGACTTCCTAATTTCTTTTATAATATTTTCGCATGCAAATTCTCCTAAGCTAAAGACTGCATATCCCAATGCCTGTGGAAAATCTCATCTTGGACTTCCTCAGACACTTGTGAGCAAAATCAAACTTTATTTCTTCTGCTTAAGACTTTTCAGGGGTTCTCATCACCTACAGAATAAAGTTGATGCTCCCGTGCTTAGCGTATCATATAAGGCCTGCTGTGAGCTGGTCCCACATGCCTTTCTGCCCACATGTATCACTTCCTTCCTTTTCATCATTCTCAATTACTAGTAATTCTGTCACACATTATATTTGCATCTCTATGCTTTGGTTCTTTACATGAAACTCCCTTTCTATCTTGTGTTTTCTGGCAAAATCTTACTTACCCAGGACTCTGATTGGGCATCCTCCACAGGAGGAACACTTTCATTGAAACCTAGCATTGTCCCGAATACCCTTAATCTGTACTGTCATAGCACCCTATGAATTTTTCTATATCACTTTCCATCTTATGTTTAAATAATCTTTTTACTTGCCTATCTCTCCCACTGACAATCTAAGCTGGCAGAGGCTGGATCAGATCATAATTATCTTTCTATCCCTAGTGCTAGGATCAATACCTGGCATTGAATATTTACATTTTTTATTTAAATAAATTGACCTGACTTTCTTCTGGTTGGTTATGTTCTGAGTCCCGATTACTAAACTTGGTCTTTTATCTCAGAAGTTGAAGGCTCTCCGGGAGCCAGCTGCAAAGTTCCCAAAGCCCTAACAACCTCACAACCAATCAGCTACAGAGCGGGCTGCCCTAAGTCGGCCTCCCAAACACAAAGTCCAGGGTTGGAGCAGGAGCAGGAGAGGGGCAATGGAAGCTGCCCTGTCCAGATTCATGTTCTTCCTATTTCTCCTCACGTGTGACCTGACTGCAGAAGCTGCTGCAGAAGTTGAGAAATCCGCAGGTAAAAGAAAAATGTAGTTGGGTGGCAATAGTGTGAAAGTGTTATTAGGAGAAGGAAAAGGAGCATCATGGTGGTTCTCTGGGTACTTTTCCTCCACACCTAGAAAGCTTTCCAGGAAATCCTGGATACGATGCATTTTGTCTAGCGGAGAGCTAGGAAAGTCTGGCAGTATCCTTCAGAGACAGACCATCAGTAGGGTCACCTTCCATATGTTAGTAAAAATATTATGCTTTGGAATGCTAACAGTACTCCTAGAAATTGTGCTTTTCTTAGCCTTAGTATAGAGATAAAAGGTATAGATGCCCTCATTATTTAGAGCTGCTTCTTCTCACCTCAGTACCCTGACATCTTCTACTGCTCTCTCTAGATGGTCCTGGTGCTGCCCAGGAACCCACGTGGCTCGCAGATGTCCCAGCTGCCATGGAATTCATTGCTGCCACTGAGGTGGCTGTCGTAGGCTTCTTCCAGGTTAGTTCAGATACCCTACTTGCAACTCCCCCAAGAGCCAGAAATGTTCTACCTCAAGGGAACCACAGCAGCCAACTGCTGGCAGATGACACTGCATTAGAAGTGGGGGTAAAGGGAGACAGCCACAGTTTGCTTTCATCTTGTCCATTGGGACCTCTTACTTTTAAGACATTCCCAGTCTCTAAATCATATCTTTCTCACACTTACTTCTTTCTGAGCTTGTGGGCTGCATCTCCTCATCTATGGATGCTTTGGAGCTCAAGTCAGGATCTGCAGAAAGAATGCCTTCATGGAACCCTACCATTGTCCTAAACGCATTTGGTCTGTACTCTCATAGCACCCTATGAATAGGCAGGGGCCAGAGTGAATCCAATTTATATCATCCAGCAACACTGTTTACAGGATTCTGAAGCTCCTGGACATTAGTCAGTGCACAGCCTTTTAAGGCCTTTCCCCCAGATAATGTGGACTCTTATTCTTCTTTCTCTTTGCCTTGTCTGAAATGTTGGAAAAGGATGGCATTTTGCATATTCAAGGTGTTAACCTCCACCTTCCAGATTGGCTGCTTGGTTAATAAAGGCAGCCATAAATGAGACTCCCTCATTCCAGCATTTTCATCTTTCTCTGCTGGTAGCATCTGGAAATCGTCACAGCTGATTAAGCCCCTACTCTCTCATAGCAGACCTTCTTGTCTGTTTCCATTCACCAATTACAACTCCTGATTACCCTGTCGGTTCTGTGTACACAGCTGGAAATCACTGCAATGAGATGCAAGTGGGGGAGAAAGACAGGGAGTACATTTTTCAGGAATGAGAAATCTGAGCTGTAGACAAAAACACCCTCAGAAAGACAGGGAAGGGGCAAGAGCATGGACCTGGAGAAGTGTGCAATAACTTAAACAGCCGCCAGATGCCATCATTTTATCCTTGAGCAATTCCATCTGAAGGAGCAGAGTAAGAGAGGAGGCCTCAATTAACTATTGTTCACAGCCTCTAGAAGAGTAGATGTCAGCTTGCTCTGCTTGATCCCAGATGCAAGACGAGTGTGTTAGCCCATTCTCATGCTGCCAATAAAGACATACTCAAGACTGGATAATTTATAAAGGAAAGAGGTTTAATTGAATCACAGTTCAGCATAGCTTGGAAGGCCTGAAGAAACTTACAATCATGGCAGAAGGCACCTCTTCACAGGCCGGCAGGAGAGAGAATGAGCACAAGCAGGGGGAAGGCCAGACACTTATAAAACCATCAGATCTTGTGAGACTCACTCACTATCACAAGAACAGCATGGAGGAAACTGCCCCCCATGATCCCATTACCACCACCTGGTCCCACTCGTGACATGTAAGGATTATGGGGATTATATTTCAAGATGAGATTTTATGTAGGCACACAGCCAAAGCATATCAACTAGCCATCTTCTTTTCTCCTTGCACATCTCCTCCTTCAGCCTGGAGACTTGCAGGGTAGAACATGTTTGTTCCTGTTAATTTCCCTGAGCTCCTACGGATAAAGGTCCTGTGACAGCAGGGAAAATGATGCCAGCCTCTATGGAAGGCCTGGAATCATTGCTTGGAAGTGGCTTCTCTGCTCCCTCCTGCAGGCCTGGGCTGCAGGGTTGGATGCATGAACAGCATCTTCATGTGCAAAGCTCAGGCTTATCTACAGTGGCAAGAGAGGGACTGTCCTTCCATACCCTGCATAAACTTTTGTTAAAACTTCCAAGTTTTCATTTTAATTATTTTCTTTTTCTTCTTTTTTTCTTTTTTGGCCCTTTTGATGGCACCTATTTTGTATTTTTGCATTTTTTCCTTTCCTCCACAAATGTAACCAAAGCCAAAACTCAAGAGACAAGAGCCGGTGGGAGGAAAAGCCGGTTTATTTGAAGATCCAGTAAACCAAGAAGACAGTGGACTAGCATCCTAAAGTACATCTTGGCCAGGCACAGTGGCTCACACCTGTATTTCTAGCACTTTGGGAGCCTGACGGGGGCAGGTCGCCTGAGCTCAGGAGTTCGAGGCCGGCCTGGGCAACATGGCGAAACCACATCTCTACTAAAAATACAGAAAAAAATTAGCCAAGTATTGTGGCGCACAACTGTAGTCCCAGCTACTCAGGAGGCTGAGGCACAAGTATCCGGGAGGCGGAGGTTGTTGTGACCCAAAATTGCAACACTGCCTGGGTGATAGAGTGAGACTCTGTCTCAAAATAAATAAATAAAGTACGTCTTAAGTCACTACCAATTTTAGGCTCTTTGTACATTAAGGGCAGGGCGAAGAGGAGGGAGTTGGGATCAAGCAATAACCAGCAACCATACGCATCTGGGCACCAGCAAGGGTCTCAGGAAGTTGGGAACTTCTATGTCCTTGGTCAGGTCACAAGGCACCTATAAATCTTTAGCACAACATAGTTGTTTACATACTTTTCCTTTAATCCTAGAGTTAGTTTTAAATACCATATAAACTGCTAATTTTTGCATATTATCTCAGTGCTCTAAAATTATTCTAACCTACATACAGGTATTAGTAAATAAATGCCATTTCAACAAAAATAGAATTGATTATGTTCGTTTGTTTGCTGTTTCACTGTTAAACAAATTGTTCCCAGAACAGTTGCTTCTCATATATATCTACAACAGTGCAGCCAAACTAGGCAGGCCTTTATGATTTTGAGGCCTCTCTCAGCTCCTAGTAAACTTCAAGCTCTATGACAAGGCCTGACAGGAGTCTCAAGCTCAGCTACAATTTCGTGGTTACCTATTAACTCACAGAGCCTGGAAAATTCAAGAATGTTACTGACAATTAAACCTGAACTGTTAGAGGTAAATCATGTGTTACTGGGCGGTAAATCAAATCTATGATTTCTGGTAAAGCTTCATAGCATATTTCTTTTCCATATCCTTTGTCTCTGCCATTCAATATAATCACTGTGGTATTATTTTTTTCTCTTGTTTTTAGGATTTAGAAATACCAGCAGTGTCCATACTCCGTAGCATGGTGCAAAAATTCCCAGATGTGTCATTCGGAATCAGCACTGATTCTGAGGTTCTGATCCACTACAACATCACTGGGAACACCATCTGTCTCTTTCGCCTGGTAAGTTGGATGGGTAGCTTGAACTTTCTCCCAGATTTTCACTGGGTTGTGGACTCATAAACTTGTGAGACTGGGAAGGACTCTATGTCTTTTACACTAATGATGGTACCAAATTCAGGGACATTGTTGACAAGGATGAAGCCTCAATTCAAGCTTCCCAAGCAGGTACTGTAATGAAATGGAAAGAGGACAGGACTGAAAGCCAGGAAATGGAATTTTGGTACTGTTTTGTTGCTCAACAGCCATACGACTTCGGGCAGTCACTTAACATTTTTTATCTCCAATTCTTTCCCTTCTAAAATAAAAGAGTTAGACTGTATTATCTCTAAGGTCACTCTGAGCTCCAAAAATTTTATATTAAATATTTTGAGGAATTCATTTTTGTTCTTCAAACATTTATTACTTCCCATATGCCCTATGCAAGATACTGACAATAAAAACATATTAAACATATTCTCCAGTCTCATAGATCTTAAAGTATAGTAGGTATTGTAAACATAATATGCAAGTATCTATAATACAAAGAGAATCACTATGGGTAAAGTTTTATCACAGTTCAAAGGATAAAAGCAGTGTGGGAATTCTGAAAAAAAAAAAAAGAAAAGAAAAAGACAACAGAATTGGAACTTAAAGGATAGATAAATTTAGACAAGGCAAAGAATTCATGGCCAAGGGGGGAAAATCTCAGGAAACAATGAAGAGGCCAATCTGACCGGATCCCAGGGTACATATTGGGGAAAATGAATATCAGAGAGAGAAACTTGATTAAAATCATATTGTGGGGAAAATATAGAATACCACTTTAATGAGTTTGTCCTGAATCTGGTTGTCACTGGAAAGCCCCTAAAGCCTTTACATCAGGGAAGTAACACGAACAGGAATGTGTTGTATTAGATTATTTTGACAGCAAGGCAGAGGATGGATTTTCAGGTTAAAAGGCAAGAGAAGAGGGAGCTTTTGTTAGGCTAGCAAAATAGACCATGTGAGAAGTATTAAGAATCTGTAGTAGAGAGGTAGCAATAGAAATTAAAGAGCAGGAAGATCCTGTGATCTTTAGATATCACAGTTATGGAAAAGAGGCAAAGCTTAAAGTCAGGGTGTCTAGGAATAGTGAGGTCATGTGCAGAAATGGGGATTTCTGATGCTTTCATTGGTCGTTGAGTTCTACTTGTTGGTGGAACATCAAGATAAAGATGCCAAGAGTCCACTGAAAAAGAAAAATTGATGCAAAAGAAAGTTTTCAACATTTCAGGACTGAATGTCGTGCCCCTTCGTTGCCACCCTTTCTTTCTTTTTCATTTTTCACTGAAACTTCTTTTAAGCATATTTTTTACTGTCTTTTCCTAAGCTAGACACTACTATCTAGCTTATGTCCCATCACACTGTTAAAACTACATTTATCCAGGTCTGCATGGCTTCCTTGTTTTACTCAACATTTCTGTCATGTTTGATGTTAGTGACAACTTCTTTCTTTTTAATGTTCTCTCTTTCCTTGGATTCTAGGAAATTACTTCTCCTGATCCTCCCGCTGCTTTTATAGTCTCTTTGAGATCTTCTCTTCCTGTATCTACAATGCTGCCTGACCCAACACTTTTTGTCATCTAGGTCATGGGACCCATGCTCTGTGAAGGCAGAGACTGTTCTGTTCAGTGTATCCACAGAGCCTAGAACAGTGCCTGCTATGCTCATTAAGTATTTGTTGAGAATGAATATATGAATGAATCAATGAATGAATGAATATGTTTTTCTTAAGAAATACAATTCTTTTGCATATTCCACTATTATGTGCTTGCTGAGCATTTAGAATATTTTATCTCTAGTCTGGACTTCTCTCAAGATTCAAACGTTTGCTGGGTATAAGCATTTTTATACCCTCATAAGCACTATACACTTAAAATGTTCAAAACTGCATTTATTGTCTGCACCTGCTAATCATATTCCTCCATCTAAGATACTATTTTATTAAACGGCTATGCTCATTTGGTCTTACATTTTTGCCAGCTGTGTCTTCTATCTTGAATCTATATTCTCCTCCACTCCTCCTACCTCATTCTGTATTTAGGCTCTTAGCCTAAGCATAAGCAATTTCATTCGCTTCTTAACTGATCTCCTTTTACTACTTTATATACAATTTCTAGAATGGTATCACAATGATGTATTTAAGATAGAAAATTGACCATGGCGCTCCTCTCTTTAAAACTCTTCAATATTTCTCATTTCTTAAAAAATCAAAAACAAGATATTTAATGTTACACATAGGCTTTGCCAGCCTGCCCCACTGCCTGCTTCTCTAGTCCTTTTTCCATCCAGCTTCCACCCTGGGCTTTACCCTCTCAGTAGCCAACTATACACATAATTATCATCCATTTCCATGATTTTGCCTAGACTATTCCTTCTGTCTAGAATGTCACCACCCACCAAGGGTCGCCTTTCACCCAGCCTCACCTGAATGACGCCTTCTCATACTCCAGTGAATCAGTTCAGGAATGTTACCCTGCAGGAAGCATCCCTGGAATCTCCAAATGAGCCTAAGCATTGCTCTGTATGTAATTCCCTATCTCTATTTTCATTGATCACTTTATAGTTCATATCAGATATTTATATATCTGTCTCCTCTATTACCCTCTTAGGCCATGACCTATTCGAGGTTGGAAACTATGACTTATTCATCTTTGTATTCAAAGGGCTATAATACACCTCTGGCTCCTTGAAGGCACTTGGAAGGTGCTTGGGGAACTGAACTCACCTCCAAAAGCATCTCTGAGGTTGTGTGAGCTCCCTTCAGCAACCCTTTTCCCACCTGCACAGTGGTTGCTGGTTTGCATTCTCACCAGTGTGAAATAAGATTAAATCAAATTCTTCTGTGAAAAGCTTTGGTAAGGAATATACAGAAGGTTAGGCAAATGCCTTTCATGTTGCCGTTGAACCACTGGTAGAAATCCTTCAACACAAAAATTCTAATAAGCTTCTAAATATCTCGTTTTTGATTTTTTAAGAAATGAGAAATATTGAAGAGTTTTAAAGAGAGGAGTGCCATGGTCAATTTTCTATCTTAAATACATCATTGTGATACCATTCTAGAAATTGTATATAAAGTAGTAAAAGGAGATCAGTTAAGAAGTACTTCTTTCTCAGTTTTTTGTTCATAGGTCTTATAAAGGCCTGATTTGAAAGGCTTAGTACCACCAAGATACGCATATGGGGAAGAAAAACAAGCGCTGTTGCTTTCACCATCTCTACAGACTTAACATCCTCTAATGGGAGCATTGGTGCTGCTTCCAGTTCATTCCTCATAAAGCCTCCTTGATGACTTCTCAGTTTTTCACTCTTCTTTAACATCTGTTTTTTGTTTACCACTAGTGACAGACCTACTCTAAATGAACTCTTGGGACCTCTGTGGGCAAGATTATTTATGTGCCATACCAGAAAACAAACAAACTGGTTCCTGCCCTACTTCATCGGCAGGGCTGGAAGAAGCTCAACTTCCATCATGCCAGCTTTCAGATAAATATTTTTTTCACTGTTTACACTTTCAAAAGTTTAGTACATATTTTAATAGGACCATTATTCAAGAGTTTGGAGTAACTTTTTTTTTTGAAAAGGGAGCGTCAACCAAGACAATCCTATTTTACACTGGAAAACGTGAACCTATTGAAAAATTTTCTGGGACATTCTTTCTTTTTAGATCCAGTTTGTTCGGTTTGATTGTTTGTTTTCAGAGCCTAATCTACGATAGGCACTATTACAATATTTGACCATTTAATGCACACAAGAATCTGATGAAGTAATTTTTATTATTCCTGCATTTTTAATAAGGAAAGTTCCATGAGAGATCGGTTTAGTTGCCCAAAATCTCACAACTGTGAAGTAACAGATGTCTGATTCGTACCCAGCATTGCTGACTACAAATCATACCCTTTTTACTATACTATAGTGGCTTTCTAAAGGACTTCACCCTGAAGAAAAACTTTGTTTTTACACTGAATTCTATCTAATGTCCCTCATTCTAAAACCTACTTTTTTTTCTTTTAACTATTTTCTCTTAAATTATTCCTCTAGCCTCCTACCACTCCTTAATCAAACTGCAGAATCATTTATCAAGATTTAATCTAGACATTATATATTGTCTAAATTTACAAAATTTTCCATTTTAAGAACATATTTAGAAGTAAGCCGAAATAATGATTAACTGAAAAAATAACAGTAAATTGATATTACTCTTGCTTGAAATGTTGGAGCAATAAAAGGCCAGCCAATGCTGTATTTATGCAACGTAACATTCTTCAAAAATAGTGCAGGCCAACTATATAAACGTAATCAGGAAGAATTTAGGTAAAATTCATGAAACCATAGTAAGATGCATATAACAATCTTGCTGTTTGAGGGCACAGCCTGTCTTTTGTGAGTGTAATAGCAGAGAAACTCTCAAATTTTTCAATAGGACTCTTATTGTTGCCCTAGCAGAGATGGAATTTCCAGGTTAAATAAACTATGAGCTTGTTCTAAAATGGAATTTGAAATATTATTTGAATGTTTACCCTGCTTTGGATTTTTTTCAATCATTACTATTTTAAGAAACATAATTAACCTAACTTTGACCTAATGGGATGGTAATGAAAACACAGTGCAGTCATCCTTTATTCCTTTTACAGTTATATATTGGGTGACTATGATAAGAAATACACCTCACCGGACAAAGAGAATCACAAGAAACTAGTCCATGAGATAAACTGATAAGAAATGGACAAAGAGAATCACAAGAAACTAGTCCATGAGATAAACTGATAAGAAATGCAAGAAGATATGTCAGATTATGAAACTTTTTTATTTTATTTTATTTTATTTTTGAGACCGACAGTCGCCCAGGCTGGAGTGCTGTGGCGCCGTCTGGGCTCACTGCAAGCTCCGCCTCCCGGGTTCACGCCATTCTCCTGCCTCAGCCTCCAGAGTAGCTGGGATTACAGGCGCCCGCCACCACTCCCGGCTAATTTTGTTTTTGATTTTTAGTAGAGACGGGGTTTCACCGTGTTAGCCAGGATGGTCTCAATCTCCTGACCTCGTGATCCGCCCTCCTCGGCCTCCCAAAGTGCTGGGATTACAGGCGTGAGCCACTGCGCCCGGTCAACATTTTTTATTTTATTCTATTTTATTTTATTTTACGTTCCAGGATACATGTGCAGAACATGAGGGTTTGTAATATAGGTATACTTGTGCCATGGTGGTTTGCTGCACCTATCTACCCGTCATCCAGGTTTTTAGCCCTGCCTGCATTAGCTATTTGTCCTGATGCTCTCCCTCCCCTAACCCTCCATCCCCCCGACAGGCCCTGGTGTGTGGTGTTCCCCTCCCTGTGTCCATGATGAAACGTTTTTTTAAAGTATGTATTTACTAAATATACAATAAGCTGAGCAGCTTACAAAAACAAACCGAGGACATGAGGACCTTTGTTTAATAAACGATTTCTCAGTGCCACCAAAGACATTTAATACTATAACCGTGGTGTAAACTAAGACAATTTTAATACATTTTATAAAAATCTGGGTTGTTAGAAAAATCCATGGGAATTCAAATGAATATAACTGAAACACTAATGAATGAACAGAAAATGAGTGATTAAATCTCTTGGTATGATACAGTGTCTATAACAAAAAATACTCCTTCAGATACGCTTGAGGAAACTCAAAATTATATTTTAAGGTAGCAATCTTTCCAGTTTACTATTTCTGTTTTTCTTCTGGTGCCTCTTTTCTCTGAAATAAAAATATGATATTTTAAGTAAAATTCTTTCCATAAAACTGAAAAAAGATATTTTAAAAGGTTTTTCTAACTCTTGGTTCCAGGGTTGGATTTTCTTTCCAGTGCACTATGCAAATAATTCCCTTTACAGAGGGAGATTTCCTGTTCAAATGTTGCTTCCAGAAACCCTAAACATGAGTGTTCCAGAGTTTATTAGTTTAAGAAATAATGAAAGACCGGGCATGTTTTCTTAAAAGAAGTACAACAAACTAGAGAGACTGCAGGACGATGGCTTTTATTAAAGCTCTTTTGCTTCTTACAGAATGTTATCACCACTTAACATCCTCTGCCTCCAATTTAGTGCATTCTTTAAGTCCAGAAACAGCCAGAGTAACTGGCTTTTCCTGTTCTCCCTGTTCTGGGAAGTATGAGGGACTGCCAGGAAAACAGTACAGAGAGGGGGGCGATTCTTGGTCCATGCACAGCGATGTCAGCTGAGGCGCATGCGCCAGGCCTAGGAGTTCCTAGAAAAAATAGGAAGCTTTTAGACACATCAAATATTAAATGAGTCCTGATTGTGATGATAATGATGATGATTTTGGCGGTTGCAATAGCAAAGCCTTAAGCACGAAGGAGACATGCCAGCTGGAAATACAGGTCAGTAGCAGCATTAAGGATCCAGAGGAGCTGCAAATATCAATTTTTTATGTGCTCACTTTATTTATCTACTCATTCTTCCTGATACGGGCAAGGGAAGGAGAAGGAGGTGATAGGAGGGTGGGCAAGGATCCACCTAAGACCTTTTCTCTTGCTTTCATGTTTTTTGTTTTTTTTCCCCCAAGCTTTCCAAAACTTTGTGAATTTTTAAACAATTAAATATACACAAGGAGTTCATTTTTACCCTGTGGTTTTGATTTGTTTCAAAATTCTTTTTTAGAAATGCAAACTTTTCTGTACCTCAGCATTTATTTATTTCATAAACTTAAATTGTGTAAAGCAATCCTAAAATAGAGTGCTTAAATTGCCATCTGAATGAATGGCTGCAATTTTGTGCCTCAGTGCATATAGCAGGCACTCAGCAAATAATTATTAAACAAATGGATTGTAAGAGAATGACTAGATCTATCCAGAATTAAAATTAACCATAAGGGGTGCATTGTGCATCTCCAAGGGTTTTACTGCTTTTAGTTACCCCAATGGGAGACCCTCTTGAACAAAAGAGATGAAGTAGGAATCATCACCGGGATGACAATAAAGAGCAATCTTGGATTCTTGCTATTTAGTGAATTTAATTTCCCTTTGCCTGAATTCCCTCCTACATTAACTAACGTGAGATTTGCTTCTGATTTTACTGGGTAGACTAGAAGAAAGTACCTTGGGGACAAAAGGGTGGTTCTGATCCAAGGCAAGATCTGACTGGGCAGGACCTATACAGACAGCACATGGAGGGAAAAGGGTTAAGGAGACGTCCAAGGGGGGGTGGCCCAAGGATCTCAAAAGTGATGCAAACTACTGTAGGAAATGGACACAACTGTTCAAGAACTGACACTAATAATTTTATCTATAGGCCTGGATCTATCTATGGATGGTGGAGGCACTATCTTTGTGTCTTTATAGGCATGAGTAGACTGGGGAGAAGAAATAGAAAACTGAGAACAATGATTGGAAGAATGAAGTCCTATCTTTCAGTATATCTGAACGTGGTGGAAAGGTTGTTCTGAAATACGAATCTGGGATAATGGATCATGTAACCAGACAATCCTTTCTACCAAAGACTATTTTTAAAAGTTAAAATATGTGTGTCTGAATGTGTGTGTGTGTAAGTGTGACTGTGTGTGTGTGTGTCTGAAGGCATTAAAGAGCTAGTAAAAGAGGGAAAATGTCTAGCTCCAGATCTAGAAGAAGATGAAAACCCAAAAAGATGAACCCTGCATTGAGGACTGCTTTTTGTCTAGAGGGATTTGGTCAGTTCCAAAAGCAACCAAGAAGCTAAGAAATAAATTTGCATTTTGAGATCCTCAGGAGTTGAAAATTAAATGTTGGAGTCCAGGCCTCACAAGGGGAAATAGGAAGTGAATCTAGTACAACACCTTTCACATCCCCTTTGAATCCTACACAGCTGTACCTAAAAACAGGGATGAGTCATAGTAGATAAGCCCTCTCGAGGGCTGCAACACAGATGCCAATCATTTCAACCCCTGAAATTGGATTTCAACCCCTGAAATTGGATTAGAGTGATCATATGTATATGTACACACATGCACACACACACACACAAATATACACACATATGCCTACACATATGCAAATATATATACATGTGGAATATGTATAATACACTCTTAGCCCTGCCATAGTACATCTAAAACTTCACAAAAGATAAAATGTTAAAAGAAGTCAGAGAAAAGAGAGATTATCATCAAAATAATCACAAAGGGACAACCATAAGCTTCACAGCTGACTTCTCAATAGCAACAGTGGAAGGCAGAATACAAAGCATTATATCTTTCAAATACTGAAAGAAAATAACTGCCAACTTTATAATTCTACCCTCAGCAAAAACAGCCTTTAAAATTAAACAGAATATAAATGCATATTAAACAGCCAAATTGGGAGGATTTGTCACTCAACACATCCATCTCGTACTGAGGAAAATAGTAAAAGGTCTTCTCTAAGCAGAGCAAAGAAAACCCACATAGAAGCTAAAAAATACAGGAATAAATAAAGAGAAGCTAAAATGTAAATATGTGCATAAATGTAAGTGTATATTGAAGACATAACAAAACGAATAATATCCTGTGAGATCTGGAATTAAAACACATGACACTAATCCTGTGTGAGTCTTGAATGTAGAGCCAGAAAATTGAATTTAAAAGAGGTAAACTGTATTTGAATAATCTAATGTCTGCATTGTCTAAGAAGAAGCTGAAATTGTCAATTAATACTAGGTTCTGATAAGTGAAAAAAATGCATGTTATAATGTATTCTGGCAATCCCTGAGGAAATAATTAAAGCCTATGTAACTTCTAAGCCAATAAAGGGAAAGAAGAAAATAATATATAGTACTCAGTCAATTCAAAAGTAGGCCAGAAATAAAGAAAAATAGAATTTGGAACACATAGAACCAATGGAAAATGCATAATTAAATACATCAGTAATTTCATTTCATGGAAATAATCCAATTAAAAGACAAAGATGATCAGGCACTGGATTGAAAAATGCAACTATGTGCCTTCTATAAGTGACACAAGTAAAACACAGGATGGAGCTATACCATGCAAACACTTCCAAAAGAAAGATATGAATATATTAATACCAAATAAAGTAGACTTTCAGGCAACAAGCATTCCTAGAGATAAAGAATAACCGTTCATAATGACAGTTTCAATTTGCCAGACAGTTTTAATAATTCTAAATTTTGCATTTATCAAATACATGTCCTGATACTATATAAGCACAAAATGACAAAATTGAATGAAAAGATGGTTAAAGCCACAACATAATAGAAAAATTTAACACCCTTCTTTTTTTGTTGTTTTTTTGTTTTTTTGATACAAAGTCTTGCTCTGTTGCCCAGGCTGGAGTGCGGTGGTATGATCTTGGTTCACTGCAGTCTCTGCCTCCCAGGTTCAAGTGATTCTCCTACCTCAGCCTCCTGAGTACCTGGGACTACAGGTGCACACCACCATGCCCGGCTCATTTTTTGTATTTTTAGTAGAGATAGGGTTTCACTATGTTGGCCAGGATGGTCTCAATCTCCTGACCTTGTGATCCGTCTGCCTCGGTTCCCAAAGTGCTGGGATTACAGGCGTGAGCCACTGCGCTCGGCCCCAACACTCTTTAAAATAAAATAAGTTGGTTAAAAAAAAGAAAGATATAGAAAATTTCAACTATAAAATTCACCAAGTGACCTGATAAACATTTATAGAATACTGTATTCAAAAACTGCAAAATATACTTAATTTTAAAGACACAAATAATAAAAATAAAATATAAAAATAAAGCTAAAAATCAATAAGAATATAACCAGAATATCTTACAGTTTAAAATTAAGAAATACACTCCTAAATAACTAATAGTTTAGAGAAGAATTAAGAACAAAAAATTAGGAAGCATTTTGAACTGAATGATAAAAATTCTACATATCAAACTTATGAGTGCATTTAGAGCCTTCTAAAGAGGAAATGTGTAGATTTCTATGTATTTTTTGCTACTTTCAAATTTAAAATTGGCCAAATAATAGGATTTGATATCTTGAAAACATAAAAACATGGAATGGCCCTTAATTCATGATGTAACTGGACCCCGTAACTTACCCGAAGTTAGCCTTTGGGTCAGCGGGTTTTCTCACTATAGTTCCTTCCATGGTCTTCAGAAAGATGTTAGTGAAAAGGGGTCCTGATCCAGACCTCAAGAGAGGGTTCTTGGATCTTGCAAAAGAAAGAATTCAGGGTGAGTCCACAGAGTAAAGTGAAAGCAAGTTTATTAAGAAAGTAAAGGAATGAAAGAATGGCTACTCCATAGGCAGAACAGCCCCAAGGGCTGCTGGTTGTCCATTTTTATGGTTATTTCTTGATTACATGCACTAAGGAGTGGATTATCCATGCCTCACCTTTTCAGACCATACAGGGTAACTTCCTGACTTTGCCATGGCAGTTGTAAACTGTCATGGGGCTGGTGGGAGGGTAACACGGAGGACAACCAGAGGTCATGCTCATCACCATCTTGATTTTGGTGGGTTTTGGCCACCTTCTTTACTGCAACCTGTTTTATCAGCAAGGTCTTTATGACCTGTATCTTGTGCCGATTTCATCCTGTGACTTACAATGTCTTAACCATCTTGCAATGCAGCCCGATAGGTCTCAGCTCATTTTTCCCAGCCCCTATTCAAGATGGAGTTGCTCTGGTTCAAACATCTCTAACAACGATAAGCTCCTTCTGGGGAGAAAAGGAGCACATAGGTCGGGTCAGGGGTGGCTTTCTACATGTTTTTTAATTAAAAACTGGAAAACCACAATAAGATATCACCTCACCCCAATTAGAATGGCTATCACCAAAAAGACAAAAAGTAACAAATGCTGATGTGGATGTGGAGAAAGAATTTTTATACACTGTTAATGGGTATGTAAATTAGTATAGCATTATGGAAAACAGTATGAACGTTCCTCAAACATTTTAAAATAGAACTACCATATGATCCAGCACTTTCACTATTGGGTATACATCCAAAGGAAATGAAATCAATAGTCTGTCAAGGAGATATCTGCACTCCCATGTTCATTGCAGTACTATTCACAATAGCCAAGAAACGGAATCAACTTACGTGTCCGTGAGCAGATGAACGGAGAGAGAAAATGCAGTACATATATGCAATAGACATTATTCAGCCATAAAAAAGAATGAAGTTCTGTCATGTGTAGGAGCACAGATAGACCCAGAGGACACTATGTTAAGTGAAATAAGCCTTGTACAGAAAGACAAATATCACACGATCTCACTCATACAAGCAATCTAAAAAAGTGGATCTATAGAAGTAGAGAGTACAATAGTGGTTATGGAAGGCTGGGGAGCGGAGGCGGATATGGGGAGGGAAGAGGGAAGTGGGGATGCGGAGAAATTGGTTAGTACAAAATTACAGTTAGATGAAAGAAATAAGTTTAGGTATTCTATTGCACAGTAGGGTGAGTAGAGTTAACAATATTGTATTGGAATTTCATAATAGCTAGAAGAAAGTATTTTTTAATGTTCTCATCACAAAGAAATGACAAATATTTCAGGCAACAGATATGCTAAATACTATGATATGATTATTTACACAATGTATACATGTATTGAAACATCACACTGTACCCCATAAATATGTACAAATCTGAATAGTAGGTTAAAAGTAAAGCATAATAAAGTAGGAAAAAGACTTCAAACACTAAGAAAAGTTTTCACCAATTTGTCAATAACAATAATAGTAGTAAAACTAATGGCATAGCAGTATTATTTGCAATCGGATTGGTTCTGTTTTTCTGTTTCTTTGTTCACCAGAGAAACAGAATCAACAGGAGATAGATAGATAGATAGATAGATAGATAGATAGATAGATAGATGATAGATAATAGATTATAGATAGATATTACATAGTAAATATTACATAAAAATAATACAAATTACATATATGTTATATGGTAAAGATTATATATATGAATATACATATTAAGAGATTCTTTTAATAAGATAATGGCTCACACAAATATAAAGGCTGAAAAGTCTCACCATCTACTGCCTGTGAGCTGGAGACCCAGAGGAGCCAGTGTTGTAGTTTGAAGGCCTGAGGGCTGAAGCACCAATGGTGTAGATTCCAGTCTGAATCTGAAGGCCTGAGAACCAGAAAATCCCAGGTCAGGAGAAGACCAATGCCCCAATTAATGCAAGCAATCAGAAAGAGGGAGACTTTAATACTCACTTTAGAGAAGAGTAATACAAAAATCAAGGATCTTAGCATCCTTTTTTTTTTTTTTTTTTTTTGAGACAGAGTTTCACTCTTCCACCCAGGCTGGAGTGCAATAGCGTGGTCTCGGCTCACTGCAATCTCCGCCTTCTGGGTTCAAGGGATTTTCCTGCCTCAGCCTCCCGAGTAGCCGGGATTACAGGCATGCACCACAACGCCTAGCTAATTTTTGTACTTTTAGTAGAGACGGGGTTTCACCATGTTGACCAGGCTGGTCTTGAACTCCTGACTTCAGGTGATCCGCTGGCCTCGGCCTCTCAAAGTGCTGGGATTACAGGCGTGAGTCACCACTGCCGGCCTAACTTGCATCCGTTTTAAGAAGAAAAATGAGTTCCAAGTGGATTTTAGATCTATTGTGAAAGACAATGTTGAGAAAGGAGAAAATATAGGAGAATATCTTCATGACCTTTGTGTAGTCAAAGATTTCTTAAATAAAACAAAATGAAAAAATACACACTAGCTATAAAGATGAAAACCTTGACTATGTTTGAATTACCTTCTTTCATATGCAGTAACCATTAAAAGAGAAGCCCTAGTAAGAAAATACATGCATTACAGAACCAACAAAGGACTCATATTCAGCATATATAAAAACACATTCAAATCAGAAAGAAAAAGATAGACAAAAGAAAAATGGGCAAGCAACATGAATAAACACTTCATAAAGAGGATAATGAGGGAAATTATCTTTAATTGTCCTCATATCCTTAAATTATTATTAACTGTTAATGAGAGAAATGTAATTAAAACCACTGAGATATAACCATATCCACCAAAATCAGTAAAATTAGAAAAACTGACAATAGCAAGTGTTGACAAGGATGTGGAGCAATGGGACCTTTCACACACAGTACTGGTGTGCACAAGTTATTATCCACTTTGGAAGATAGCTTGGCATTTTCTACTAGTTAAATATATACATATTCTATAATCAAAAATCCCAATCTGAGGTATATGCTCAGTAGATACAGAGGCATATATGCACCAAAAGTCAAGAAGTGTTCATTGCAGCATTGTCTTAATGACTAGAAACAATCAAAATGTTCATCAGTAGTAAAATGAAGAAATAAATTGTGTTTATTCAGACAATGGAATATTATACAGCAAGGAAAATGAACAAACAACAGCTACATGCAATAACATAAATGACTTATAATCAAAATATTAAGCCAAAGAGACAAAAAAATGGTTTGTTTACATGTATTCAATGTTAAAAAATAAGGTAAAACTAAACTATAGCATTAAAAGAAGGATCTTTAAGTGGTAAAGCTATAAAGAATGAAAATGGTCAACATAAAAGCCAGCATACCTTTGGCAAAAAAAAAAAAAAAGGATGAATTATAAATTAGAAGGAAGCGCCAGGACTTCAGGGGTTCTAGCAATATTCTGTTTCTGTACCTGGGTGGTGATTCTACAGTAGTTTTCTCTGTGATAATTTGCTGAGCTTTACAGCAAATGTTTATACTGTGTTATACTTTTCTCTACATGTGTTTTATTTCACAGTAAAAGAGTGCGTAAATATAACACAAATCTGACCTTGCCAATGGCCCCCCTTGCCCTCAGATAGAATTTAATCTACTTGCCTTGGCTTCCAGACACTTTCAGATTGGCTCCTCCTTATCCCTCTAACCTTGTCTCTCTGCAACTCTGACATCACATCTGCTAGGGTCACAGTGAACTAACGGCAGCTTCGAGAGCACAACCTCTCACATCTCACAGTATTTGTAAATACTGTTCTCTATTTAAAGCTCCTTCCTCATCCTCATTTATCTGATGAAGGCTTAGCCACTTTTCAGGAGTAGCTTCTTCCTTGAAGCTTTTCTGCTCTTTCTTAGGTGACATGCGGGCCTGTGATTATCCTGTGATGACACCTGGATTCTACAGGACAGTTTGTCCTTCTAGGGCAGGGAAACTTTCTTACTTATCTTCTGGTCTTCAGAGCTTTAATCAGTGCCTGTCACATGGGGGTCCAAAGACATTTATCAATACATGAAAAAAAGATGGAATAGTGACTTTATTCTTTTTATTGTTACCCAGGTAGACAATGAACAACTGAATTTAGAGGACGAAGACACTGAAAGCATTGATGCCACCAAATTGAGCCGTTTCATTGAAATCAACAGCCTTCACATGGTGACAGAGTACAACCCTGTGGTAAACAATATTTCCTGTTCTCAGCCCCTTCAGAACCTGAGTCAGGAAAGGTACTGGTCTTCATAACAGAGGTCTCTTCCTCCCAGAGTTCCAATTCTTCGACCAATAATGACAGGAACTGCCATTAACTGAACACCTACTGTATTGTTTATGTTACTATCCTTCCCACACCTTTTTAAGATTTAACTTGTTCCTGTTAAACAAAAAACAGAGAAAAGTTAAATGAACTATCACACTGCTAGTAAGAAAGAGAACCAGAATGCAAAGTTAAGGTGACTGACTCAAGGCCAGGTGCAGTGGCTCACAACTGTAATCCCAGCACTGTGGGAGGCCAAACCGTGAGGATTGCTTGAGCCCAGGAGTTTGAGACCAGCCTGGGCAACATAGCGAGACCCTGTCTCTACCAAAAACTTAAAAAATTACCAGGTACGATGGTGTGTGCCTAAAATAAAATAAGAGTAAATGAAAGACAAACAAAAAAAATGTTAAATGAAGCTCACTGATCACATATTTGGATGTCACAGCAGTGTAAAGTTTCTATAATTGTTTCTAAACACACATTTCATTTTCTGTATGTACCTCCTTATAGACCAGTAACAAACAGCTCCTAGTCTGGCAGCAGCTGCAAACCATGCATTGACTAGCACGTGCCCACACCCTCACCATGCCTCAGCCTTCTCTCCTGGTGTGTCTGCCTCTGGTGTTGCATGCTGCATGCAGTCTGGATAAAGGTGGTGCTCTACCTGTCCTGATCACCATCTGGCCTTCTAACACTCGCTATAGACTATAACACAGTCCACAGAATTATCTTGTGTCCCATCCTTATTTTCCCTGACATAGATTATAGAATCTCACAGAGTATTAATTTCTAGTGATCTACATCAGCTCAAAACACTGTACTTTCTATTCTCTAATAACAATACTTTACAGGCATGGTATGATTTTTGAGAACTTACAGAGCCCTTTCATCCTCATTTTCCCATTTATTCCTCACATTGATTTTTGTTGAGGTAGAAGAGAGGAAATTATTGTGCTCATTTTATAGAGGAGAACATTCAAGATCCAAGTGATGACATTATTCAAGGTCACATCATGAGTAAATAGAAAATGCATAATTTAAGGGACAAAAATGTAACTGATGCATTAGCACATTTTGCCAACTTCCATTTTACAGTAGAGGAAATGGGAGTTCAGAAAATTTAAGTAACTCCTTCAAAGCCCTATGGCTAGGAATTTGAGCTTCAGAGACAGCCTATGTAGCTGCCCTTGTTTTTTTAATGACTGGTCCCTGTGACTGAATCCTGTAGTTTGTCTATTACCCTACACTGCCTTCAACAGAAAACACCCCTTTTCTTGTTGAATAAATTCTGGCCTACCTCTCACACCATCTTTATCTCTCTGGACTTGCTGATTCTATTTCCACTTCTGCTAAGGCTCCAAACACGTATGCCCCTGGAGTATTGGCAGCAATAATCAAAAAGGTGTTCTTCTCTATGTGGGGCCAGAAAAGATGATCTTTTCGTCCCTGGGCTATGGCCTCTGTGTCATGGCATTTTGCAAGCTAGCTAAGGCAGGGGCACGCACTGACCTTCCTGGTTTCTTATGCCTGATCTGTCTCTCATTTTGCACAACAATGACATATTTTTTAAGTTCCATATTAATTGGTGAAGGCAGATTATATCAAGAGAAAATTCAGTAAGAATTTCTTTAAAGAAGCAAGTTCAATTTCTATTGTTACTTTTTTTATTCCCTGAAAGTAATATTTTTCTCATTTGGAGAACTGCCCATTCTACTATAGCTGTTTCTCATCTGCTTCTGGTGCAAAGGTTTGCACCAGTAGCAACTGGGCAGAAAATCCCTGCCATGCACCTGACCTGCCACGCACTTTTAATGCACATACTCAGTACTTGGCGTCAACGTGTCTGTTAGGATTAAACTAATCCATTCGGCTATGGCCAATCCCTTCTGCTAAGATAACTGTACCTTTTGACGTACTCGTTTTTATTTCTTTACTCTTCCCAGGAATTATCCTCCATCTCAGCTTTAGAACGGTGAATGAATGCTCTAAATTTAAGTAGCAGGATTTAGTAAAATAAGAGTAAATCATGTATCATCCAATCTCCCAAATGAAAAATCTAAAACTTGATTTTAAAATCCATGGAGAAGTCTTTAGGAAAAGACCCATTTGGCCCTCCTTGCCTACATATTGTAGGCAGCCAAAAGAGCTGGACCATCTCTACAAGAGTGTGTATCTTCAGGAAGAATTCTGCCTAGCTGCTCTCTTCCTCCTAAGACTCTGCCCAAAGATTTGTTAACTCACCATGTTCTGTCTTCCTGCGTACACACTAGTTTTGTAGCAATGCTTTCTGAATTTAGGAGAGGTGAAAAGAAATGAGATTGGTTCAAAATAGACTTGCAGCATTATTTCAGGACAATGAAATGAAGGGAACCAGTGCCGTGGATTCCTCTCTTTTTCTTCTCCTGTCTCTGGTGGCTGTTCCACTCCTCTAAGTCATTGACAACTTCATGGAAAATCACCATCTCTAATCAGCAAAACAAGGTCAATGCTTCTGGTCTCCTGAAGAGCTCACCTTCTGTTGACCTTTGGTACAATGGTTCAGACACATTTGGGACTGAGTTGGTTTATATGGGGTTTTACTATCCACTGTGCATGAGGCAGTTCATCCTGATGATCAAGAGCATGAATTCTGAAGCTAGACCAGCTGGTGTGAATCCCTGTCTGCCATTTATTTGACTCTGAATTACTTAGTCTACCTGTGCCTCAGTTTCCTTACTTGAAAAACTGGGACCTTGAAGATTAAATTACTTATTATTCATTAAGAGTTGGAGACAGTGCCTTCCACATAATGAACACTCAATAAGTATGAACTACTAATATGTACTCAAAGGCTACATTTTAAGTGTCTCTGACTAGTCTTAAAACAAGAAGCAAGGCTGAAACAAAGTGACTAATATGTTACATAGTGTATTAGTTGTCTATTGCTGCAAAACAGATTACTCCAAATCTTAGGAGTTTCAAATACAAAACATTGATAATCTCATACAGTTTCTGCAGGTCATCCAATTTGGGGTGTAGGGTTAGGTGCTTCTGGTTTGAGGTCGTCTCTTGGGAGGTTGCAGTCATTGCTTAAGGCTGCAGTCATCTGAAGGCTCGACTGGAGCTTGGGATCTGCTTCCAAGATGGCTCCCTCACATGACTGGCAAGTCAATGCTGGTTAGTAGCAGAAGGACTTAGTTCCTTGCCATGCGTTTCTCCTCAGAGGACTGCTTGAGTACCCTACATTGGGGCTGGTATTCCTCAGAGTGAGAGATAGAGAGAAGAGCAGAGACCGTAATGTCTTTTAAGACTCACCTTGGAAATCACACTCCATCATTTCTGCAACATTGTCTTGGTTACTCAGTTCCACCCCATTCAGTGTGGGAAGGAAGGATTTACACAGTTGCATGAAAACAAGACCGTGAGACTTACTGAGAGCCATCTTGGAAGTTAGTTCCATTTGTGTTACCAGTGGCCAGCTCTCATTTATGTTTCAATCTACCTATTCACTCCTTCCCAGGTACTAATGCATTCTTTCTCTCTCTTTCACTCTACTGTAACACATTTCAACTTGCCAGACTGTGATTGGGCTATTCAACAGCGTGATTCAGATTCATCTCCTCCTGATAATGAACAAGGCCTCCCCAGAGTATGAAGAGAACATGCACAGATACCAGAAGGCAGCCAAGCTCTTCCAGGGGAAGGTAAGGCAAGAATGGGAATATTCTATTGCATACACACCACTAGGACACTAGGAAAAGGGAGATGGGGCTAGGAAGCAGAGATAAATGAGGAAAACAACTATGGTTAGAGGATAGCAAAGCAAGAAGTAGGACATAATAAATCACATTATTCAGAACTAGAGATGTTGTATTTTATCACATTAAAGGCATATGTGATTATATCTTCCTGTAGTGATTAAGTCTGGGTTTTTCCTGCATTGATTAGTAGAGAGAAAATAGAGATCCAAAAAGACTGAAAATAAATCACCTATAAGTCACCATTTGTTTAATCTTTCCCATAATTTCATAGAGATTTAGACCTCAGGGCTCATTTCTCATATAAAACACCTATCAAGTACCTGGTGCCTACTCAATATACAATGAATATTTCTTTCTTTCCCTCCCCTCCTTTGTGAAGTTCTGCTTGATATCACTGAAATAGTAAAACTTCAACTACCTCAAGGTTACTGTGCCTAACTAGTGACTGTTCTAATGATGAGAACTGTCTGGTAATAAAATAAGCTGCCTTTCTGATGGTTGGTTCTCTAACACTAGAAGTATTTAGTGTTACTGAAAGTAGACAGTCATCCGATCAGAATACTATAAAGAAGATTTCTACTTGGGGTTGAAGGTTTGATTTAATAATATAAAATAGTTTACATTTATCAAACACTTACTATATGCCAAAAGCTGAATAAAAATATTAATGCGTTACCTCATTTAAGTTCCCCCACCAAAAGCCCATTTTGCCAATGAGAAAATTGCGTCTTGGAGAGGCTGAGTAATGTGCCCAAACTCACGTAGCTAAAGAGTACCAGAGGCAGAATTTAAAACGTGTTCTCTGCTCCAGGCTATACTTCCTTTCTTAGATAATCACTAAAGTATTTTCCAATTCTATATTCTTAAAATTCAATCAATCTCGTCAAAGCGATAAAACATGAAAACAACACAAAATAATAGGAAATTCATTTTTTTAACTTTTATTTTAAGTTCAGGGGTACATGTGAAGGCTTGTTATGTAAGTGAACTTGTGTTATGAGGCGTCGTTGTCCAGATTATTTCATCACCCACGCATTAAGCCCAGCACTGAATTGTTATCATTTCTGCTCCTCTCCCTCCTCCCACTCTCCACCCACAAGTAGACCCCAGTGTCTGTTGTTCCCTTCTTTGTGTTCATGAGTTCTCATCATTTAGCTCCCACTTATTATTATTTGTTTTTTTTGCAAACATCTGCTTTTTTTTTTTTTTAATACTTTAAGTTCTAGGGTACATGTGCACAATGTGCAGGTTTGTTACATATGTATACATGTGCCATGTTGGTGTGCCTCACCCATTAACTCATCATTTACATTAGGTATATCTCCTAATGCTATCCCTCTCCCGCACTCCATACAATAGGACCTGGTGTGTGATGATCCCCTTCCTGTGTCCAGGTTATCTCATTGTTCAATTCCCACCTATGAGTGAAAACATGCAGTATTTGGTTTTCTGTTCTTGTGATAGGTTGCTGAGAATGATGGTTTCCAGCTGCATCCATGTCCCTACAAAGGACACGAACTCATCCTTTTTTATGGCTGCATCGTATTCCATGGTGTATATGTGCCACATTTTCTTAATCCAGTCTGTCACTGATGGACATTTGGGTTGATTCCAAGTCTTTGCTATTGTGAATAGTGCCGCAGTAAACATACTTGTGCATGTGTCTTTATAGCAGCATGATTTATAATCCTCTGGGTATATACCCAGTAATGGGATGGCTGGGTCAAATGGTATTTCTAGTTCTAGATCCTTGAGGAATCACCACACTGTTTTCCACAATGGTTGAACTAGTTTACAGTCCCACCAACAGTGTAAAAATGTTCCTATTTCTCCAGATCCTCTCCAGCACCTGTTGTTTCCTGATTTTTTTAATGATTGCCATTCTAACTGGTATGAGATGGTATCTCATTGTGGTTTTGATTTGCATTTCTCTGACGGCAAGTGATGATGAGCATTTTTTCATGTGTCTGTTGGCTGTATGAATGTCTTCTTTTGAGAAGTGTCTGTTCATATCCTTTGCCCACTTTTTGATGGGGTTGTTTGTTTTTTTCTTGTAAATTTGATTGAGTTCTTTATAGATTCTGGATATTAGCCCTCTGTCAGATGAGTAGATTGCAAAAATTTTCTCCCATTCTGTAGGTTGCCTGTTCACTCTGATGGTAGTTTCTTTTGCTGTGCAGAAGCTCTTTAGTTTAATTAGATCCCATTTGTCAATTTTGGCTTTTGTTGCCATTGCTTTTGGTGTTTTAGACATGAAGTCCTTGTCCATGCCTATGTCCTGAATGGTATTACCTAGGTTTTCTTCTAGGGTTTTTATGGTTTTAGGTCTAACATTTAAGTCTCTAATCCATCTTGAATTAATTTTTGTATGAGGAGTAAGAAAGGATCCAGTTTCAGCTTTCTACTTATGGCTAGCCAATTTTCCCAGCACCACTTATTAAATAGGGAATAATTTCCCCATTTCTTGTTTTTGTCCAGTTTGTCAAAGATCAGATGGCTGTAGATGTGTGGTATTATTTCTGAGGGCTCTGTTCTGTTCCATTGGTCTATATCTCTGTTTTGGTACCAGTACCATGCTGTTTTGGTTACTGTAGCTTTGTAGTATAGTTTGAAGTCAGGTAGCGTGATGCCTCCAGCTTTGTTCTTTTGGCTTAGGATTGTCTTGGCAATGCAGGGTCTTTTTTGGTTCCATATGAACTTTAAAGCAGTTTTTTCCAATTCTATGAAGAAAGTCATTGGTAGCTTAATGGGGATGGCATTGAATCTATAAATTACCTTGGGCAGTATGGCCATTTTCACAGTATTGATTCTTCCTATCCATGAGCATGATATGTTCTTCCATTTGTTTGTGTCCTCTTTTATTTCACTAGTAGCTCCCACTTATAAGTGGGAACATGCGATATTTGGTTTTCTCTTCCTGTGTTAGTTTGCTAAGGATAATAGACTCCAGCCCCATCCATGTTCCCACAAAAGACATGATTTCATTCTTTGTTATGGCTGCAAAAAATTTATTTTAACTCAAGATTTCAATTGCATGGTGCAGACCATAAATTCAATCAGTGTAAGCTGCAACAATTACAATGTATCTCTTTATCCATGGGCCTCAGATAGAACTTTTTCTTTCAAACTTCCCCAACTGCAGATTCTCTTTATTCTGGTGGACAGTGGTATGAAAGCAAATGGGAAGGTGATATCATTTTTCAAATTAAAGGAGTCTCAACTGCCAGCTTTGGCAATTTACCGTACTCTAGATGATGAGTGGGATACACTGCCCAAAGTAGAAGTTTCCATAGAGCATGTGCAAAATTTTTGTGATGGATTCCTAAGTGGAAAATTGTTGGTAAGTGTGAGACTGCAGGTAAAGCAAATTGTTTTCCTTCTATGTCCCTTTTATTTCCTGTTGAATAAGAATTCTTTGGGTTCAGAGAGGGAGGAGAGCCAAATGTTGGTTAATGGATACCAAGTGCAGCTAGATAGGAGGAATGTCTAGTGTTCTGTAGCACTACAAGGTGGCTGTAATTAAGAACAATTTATTATATATTTTCAAATAGCTAGAAGATTAGATTTTGAATGTTTCCAACACAAAGAAATGATAAATACTTGAGGCAATGGATATGCGAATTGTCCTGATTTGATCATTACACGTTGTACATATGTATAGAAATATCAATCTATACCCCATAAAAACATAACTATTGTGTCAATTAAAAACAAAAATAAAAGCAAAACAATTAAAGTTAAAAAAATTATTTGAGCTCTACTAGATTTGATTAAAAGCAAAAGTCTATGAGGATACCGTGGCCAGAGTCAGGATGCTTGTTAGGATATAGTCGTGAGACACGAACTAGAAAAGCAAGTTTGGAAAGGCCTTGCATATTCAGAGGCTGAATTTTGGACTTCAGCATTTAGTTTAAAGTATTAATGGGCAACAAATCAAATTTCATATAAAAGGGTTCATGAGATAAAAATTAAAGATGGATTTAGGACTTCCAGGAGTAATTAAACAGCTCAGTTTACTAATCTAAATATCATTGTTATAATGTTTTCCAGAAAGAAAATCGTGAATCAGAAGAAAAGACTCCAAAGGTGGAACTCTGACTTCTCCTTGGTGCTGCATATGACCAAGTACCTACTTTATGCAAAATAAAAAGGCACAACTCAGATCTCAGAGACACTACACAACAGGATCACCAGGCCTGCCAACCACACACACACACACACACACACACACACGTGCACACACACACACGCACCCACACACACATACAGAGCTTCATTTCCTTTCTTAAAATCTCACTTTCTCTTCTTCCTTCTTTTAAATGTCCTATCCTCACTCCCTACCCAATTTCCTTACTATTGTGCATTCATCCTCTGTAAACCCATCCATAACACACCTACATCAAGGCTTTAAGAGACTCACTGTGATGCCTCTATGAAGGAGAGGCATTCCTAGAGAAAGACTGTTTCAATTTGTCATTTAACATCAAGTTTGTGTACTGCACATGACTTACACACAACATAGTTCGTGCTCTTTTAAGGTTACCTGAGGGTTGAAACTCTACCTTCTTTCATAAGCACATGTTCGTCTCTGACTCAGGATCAAAAACCAAAGGATGGTTTTAAACACCTTTCTGAAATTGTCTTTTTGCCAGAAGTTAAAAGCTGTCTCAAAGTCTCTGAACTCAGCAGAAATAGACCATGTGAAAACTCCATGCTTGGTTGGCATCTCCAACTCCCCATGTAAATCAACAACCTGCATAATAAACAAAAGGCAATCATGTTCTAGGAAAAGACTGGCATCTCTTTGCAGGCCAAACCTTTTGTAAATACCCAGCTGCCCAACTAAGCAGCATGTTCCTCACTCTGCAGTGCCCACTGTTTAGTGCCGGGCCATAAGCCACTAACATGTTATTGTTCACGCTGTGGGTGGGATGGGTGGAAAATAGAGACCATTCTGCATAAGGATTGGAACAAATGTGGCAACGGAGCTAGGAAGCAAATTAGGTGAAAGGTTGAGGAGCAGATAGGAGAAGCAGGGCACTGGCAGTGGGACAGGCTGACACTGACTAAGTCTTGGATTATTGCAGGTAAGGTATGCGATCCAGCTCCTGTGGGGCAAAAGGAGAGCTTGGCTGAGTGACTCTGGCCCACAGGCTGTTACTATCAACACACAGATGCTGCATTGTTCCCAGGAGGCCCTTGGCTCAGGAGGAAAGTGCCTAAGTGCTGAAGAGCTGAAAAACCACAGATGTACCTAAGGACTGGTCCAAGTGAGGAACAGGGAGTGAAAGGCTCAGTTGTTCTTTCTGTGGGGAAAACTCCACAGCCCCTGGGTGGGAGTCAGCTGCTGGCAACCACACTGTGAAAGCCCCAGTGTAAGGCGTGCCCTTCAGCAACAAGACCAAGGGATTCTGTGGCGGTCACCCAGTCCATCCCAGAGCTACAGAAAACCACCCAAACAGCTTCTCGCTTGAGGCTGAAAAATACTCCTAAGATAGGCATATCCCAGAAGGCTCCTTTTGATCCTGTAAACGAGAACTCTTGACATTTACGGTCAGGAAATTCTTCCTGATATCCAGCTGAGGTCCTCTGGTCATGCAAGCTATTTCTTCTTGCCCACCCTTTGTGGAAATTCTTAACAGCTTCCAGATGCCCTCCTCAAACCGCGCCTTTAACCCCTTGCTGGCTGCACTGAAGCCCCTTTATCCAGCCATCTTTCCCCCACACTCACAATCTGACTCTTACCGTTTGGTTTTTATCATTTGATTTACCTCATTGTTTTTCTCTCCCCATTCTTTCCTAACTTTTCCTCTTTCTTGCTTAAATTAGTTGGAACTCAAACTGTAGTAGGACCCATAAACTACATTTTGTTTAATATTGTGCTAATTTTTCAATTATTTTTCTCGAAGTGTTCGCCTCAAAAACAATAATCAATACTGACCACATGGGTCTTAACATCTTTACAATGCATTTCTCTACTTGCTGACATTCAATAACAATTTTACTATGTTATTTTATATGCTTGTTTGGATGTGTATAGTATTGAATTGAATTATTCCTTCCCATCTTGTGGTTCTTCATAACTGCCAGTTACTTTTGCCAGTCTTCTTCATAGGCAGTCCTGTTCTTTGTAGTTCCGGGGGTCTCATAACCAAAGAATGGGATTTCAGAAAGAAGAAATTTCTAAAGGTTTTCACCCATTTATTAAAGATCAGATCTTTAGCTGGGCGTGGTGACTCACACCTATAATCCCAGCACTTTGGGAGGTCGAGGCAGGTAGATCACAAGGTCAGGAGTTCAAGACCAGCCTGACCCACATGGTGAAACCCCGTCTCCCCTAAAAAAAAAAAAAAAAAAAAAAGTGATACAGACTTGTAATCCCAGCTACTCAGGAGGCTGAGGCAGGAGAATCGATTAAACCTGGGAGGCAGAGGTTGCAGTGAGCCGAGATCATGCCATTGCACTCCAGCCTGGGCAACAGAGTGAGACTCTGTCTCAAATTAAAAAAAAAAACAAAAAAACAAAAAACAGATCTTTTAAACATCTGCAATTTTTTCTCTGTCTTGAGAATCTTTTGCCATGTCTACATCCATTTCCCCAGGGCTATGTTATTGTTGAGGTGTCTAGATACATTTTAGCTATTTTTCATTGTGGAATCATTCAATGGCTCTCACTGACAAGACTGTCATGCTTTTTCTTTAGAGTACGAAGGAAGTGATAATACTATACAATATAAATTTGAAAAAGATGTTAGCATATTTGGAAGACTATGATGGAAGAAGAGGGACTGAAACAGGACTCAAAGGAATGGAAACTGGAAAGTTTGGGTTTGAGTCTCACCTCTTCTATGTATGTGCCTCTGTGACACTGGAAAAACTACTTTTATCTTTGAACTTTAGTTTATTAAGGGTAATGTAGTAATTCTTAGTATTGCTTGAGATCCCAGGGTGATAATCCATATTAAGTAAAGTTTGACTATTACTTTTCTCTTAAGTTAATACTACATTGCCTTCTCTGGGAAATAATAAGTTCTCTAATTGTCAGAACTTATGGGAAGGCAGAGACTTCATTCAGGCTGTCTCTTTGAGGCTGAAAAAGTATTTGAGATAACAGATTTTAAATGTAGGTTTTATTGTTTTCTAGGTATGGGCTGGCCAACAGATCAAAAAAGATTGCCATTTGAAAGATAGTTTATTATTCACAGTTCCCAAGAGGAGGAAGCATGCCATGCTGTGCAGGGCCACAAGGGGAAGCATCAGGGTCAGTCAGAAGGCAGAAGGAGTAAGGGGGATATGACAAGGGCCTTTATTATGGTTTCCATTGGAAGAAATGGGAAAGGGTTAGGAGGGTAAGGAGGCTTAGGATTGGCTGGTTTTGATAATTTCAGTAGGCTCTGGGGCATAGGAGCTTCCCCTTGTTGCCTGGAACCTGGCCCTGGGTTGAGTGGCTGGGTGGTAGCCCAGCATGTGAGAGCCCCGTCAGAGTCCAGTAAGGAGATAGTTGGGGTATGGACTCTGGACTGGTTGGTTTGCATATAAAAGCTATACTAGCAGATGAGTTTATTACTATCTCTAGGAACTGGCTATCTCTAGGAGGGAGGGGCAATCACTCCAAGGTAAACAAAGCCCAAGATGTCAAAGCATTAGAAATACATAGACAGTAAAATAGCTCCAACCTCCACTTGTCAGGGGGTTCCTCTCCTACCTCACCTATTGGGTCATGCCAGAAGGGAAGGCTGCCTTCATCAGGACCATCTTAATACACATATACCTTGAGCAGTCAGGGGTAGAATGAGGACTATGTAGCATATTGAAAGAGAGTAATTTATTTATATACTCATTCATTCATTTAAATATTCATTAAACAACTATGAGTGTGCCAGGCAAAGCTGCCCTCTGAGAGAGAGAGAGAGAGCAGTTGGTGATGACTGGATGATGAGCTGTAGGACAGAGACATTTCAGTTGTAGTGACAACAGGAAACATGGAAGCCACCGGAATGGTTCTGGGTCATGGACAGAAAGCACCCAAACAGGGAAAGCAATACACAGGGAAAGAGGTATGTTGTGGAGTGAACTCGGCAGGAGGTTGGCTGTGGGCTGAGGGGGCCCCAGAGCTGGGGGAGGAGGAGCCACAAAGGAAACAGTCCACAAGCTTCATTAGCAAACTTTATTTCACAATTGAATTTGGAACCAGTCCTATTTATTTCACCTTTCTGAAAATATCTGGTTTTCTAAACAGAGAAAAGTAAGACTGGAAGTGGTCTGGATCTGACCCATGGCTCCTAATTGCAGAAACTTTACATGGAGAGACCTAGAGAATAGGAAAAGGAGGAACTTAAACACAAACACCTTTTGAGTGTTGAACCTTTGGAGAAAAGGTACTCTGGAAATCAAAGAAGCAAGTGAATTTTAAAATCATACCTATGTAAATTTGAAGGTGATTCACCCTCCCTCAAATCACTTCTAAGACAGGCCTCTCTTTTCTTTCTGTTCTGGAACAAGAAGTCATTGTTTTTGGAGGCTTGACAATGAAATATCTGAGTCATACTAGGGGTGGAAGGATATGGGTGAGTAAAAGATGAGGGTGTTAAGCCACTTCTATAGGTTATGAAAAGTTGTGTGGAATTCAGGCTTTAATGTTTAATTATCCAAACAATTGCAGTGAATCTTAATAGCAGGATTTAATTTCTACATTAGCCCACTGGTCTCAAAATGGTAATATGGGGTTAGCCTACACTTAAGGAAGTAAATATAGAGCATGTTTGACATAATTCAAGCTGTGGTGAAGTAACAATTTTAAAATTAACATTGTATTACAGGTCATGTTTTCCAAGAAGACTCTGCAACTAAACTCCATTGCAAAGAGTTTATTGGGGAGCTCCTGGGGATCTGTGCAGAAGTAAAGAAAGTAAGGTTCCACAGAAATATGTTAGACTGTGATGCTGTCACAACAAAGGCTTAGATTGTCCCACGTGGATAGTTGGTGCTGAGGTTTCCTTGTAGTGTGCCCCAAATTGGAGAATGAGACCCAGGCCTCTATACCCCAACACTGAACATTTGATGAGGCCAGCTGTGCATAGGAAAGGTGCATGCTGGTGGGCAAGATGGCTCATTTGAGCAGAGGGAGATTTCTGGGCTGCTTGGTGGGTTGGATTCAGCTAAGAGTTCTTAGCTGTCAGCATATTCAGAGCTGGAAGAAGCTAATGACTTTGGGGTGATCTGTGCAGCTCACCACAGCATCCACTACACATGCCTAGAACAGTTATCTTCTTTTATACCATCATAGTTACTGCACCAATGCTATGCAAAAGAATAAGGAAGGCATGGGCCGGGCGCAGTGGCTCACGCCTGTAATCCCAGCACTTTGGGAGGCCGAGACGGGTGGATCACGGGGTCAGGAGATCAAGACAATCCTGGCTAACGTGGTGAAACCCCGTCTCTACTAAAAGTACAAAAAATTAGCCGGGCGTGGTGGCGGGTCCCTGTAGTCCCAGCTACTCAGGAGGGTGAGGCAGGAGAATGGCGTGAACCTAGGAGGCGGAGGTTGCAGTGAGCCAAGATTACGCCACTGCGCTCCAGCCTGGGTGACAGAGCAAGACTCTGTCAAAAATAAAGAAAGAAAGAAATAAAAATAAAGAATAAGGAAAGGATGGATTCATTTTATGAAATAAAAAATGTAGCACCCTCATTAAGTTTGTGCTGGGGGAGAACACGTCTATATTGTCTTCACTAAAAGGTAATCCTGCCAGGGGCAGTAAAAAGTATTCACTTTACAATCATTCACTCATTCATTCCCTCACCAAGCATTTATTGAGTGCCTACTAAGAGATAAAGATCTATCAGGAAATAGATCTGGCCAGGTGCAGTGGTTCACAACAGTAATCCTAACATTTTGGGAGGCTTAGGTGGAAGGATCACTTCAGGCCAAGAGTTCAAGTCTAGCCTGAGAAACATAGTGAGACCCTGTCTCTACAAAAAATAAAAAATGACCAGGGTGTGGTGGCATGCACCTGTAGTCCCAGCTACTCAGGAGGCTAAGGTGGGAAGGTTCCTTGAGCCTAGGAAGTCAAGAAAATAGATCAGACTCACAAAGCATAACGTCGACTTCATATCTTCTCCTCTCCAGCCATCTGCTTCCTTAGTGTAAGATAATGATGAAGTTCACTGGGAACTTGAGGAATGGCCTGAATTTCTAATGTACTTAGTAGATACTCAAATATTTTCATAATAATGATGATGATGTATACATAATATGTAACTTGGGAGTTATAGTAACTTGGGAGTAGCAACTTGTAAGTAATTTGGGAGCGAGCAAAAAACGATGTTAGATTTAACTCCAAATTCTGACCTTAAGGCTTATGTATGCCAGCTAAATTTCATGGAGGTGATCTTGATCTTATTTGTTGTTAAATATCCCTTGCCTTTATGTCCAGAGTTGATAGTGCCTTACCTTCCTGTCTTCATTTCCTGCTCCTCACTCCTACCACATCCTCCTTTTTGCTAATAGTTTCCCACCCTGTGGTCCATCCTTTACTACTTTCCTACCAGTTAGTTCATGGCCTCTATCTCTACTTCGCCCTCCATCTCCATCTCTTCCAATAATGTTGCTCTAGGTCACTACATGGGACAGAAGTTCAGGCAGGTTGAGTGATAATATGAGGGCTGAACACAAAGGGGAATGATCAGGGAAGGAAGTCTCTGGAAGGAGGTGGATACATATTGAACAGTATGCTGAAAGTTCTGGCCCTGTTCTGCAGTCTCTACCCTGTATGCCACGACCATCAGAATCGTATTGGTTCCAAAGGGCACTCCTTTGAGACCTACATACCCTTTACTCCACCACACACTGGCAAACGTGTCACGGAATGAAAATGGGAAAGAATGACTACTTGTGATCTAACTCCTCAGACCTGCAGCCTCTCTTGGATTGACTCATTCTCTTCACTCCACACTCTTTTTTCCCATAACACCACTAATAATATACCAAGGCTGAAGAAGGGAAGAGGCTAAGTCAGCCAACAAGCGGTAATGTTAGGTGTTCATGGGAGGGCAGGGTGGTTTGTGGTAGGATATTTACATGATTGTGAAATACAAGAATGGTGGTGGGCGATAATATGATGTTGACTTGTAAGGTGAGTGCTGATCAGTCAGAGAATCACTGCTCTGTTGAAGCCAGCTGATGTTTAGGAAAGAATGGTAGCCAATATAGTTAAGGCTGGAGATAATTATGCAAGCCAGACAGTGTTAAAATGGCAATTTACTAAAGGCTATTTATAGTTTGAGAACTGTCTTATGACCCTCTAGTTCTCCACTTTCTCATTTTTCAATTTTCTAAGTTGAAAATATTCAGGTTCCTCAGGGTTTCCTCAAGAAGATTCACCATTTCTGTCTGTGTGATTCTAATTACAACTTTGTATCTTAACTTAGCTGTTTCTGGAAAGCTCAGTCACAAAGCACAATTTCTACATGCCTCTCAAAATGTCTGATTTTAAGTTCAATGTTATCAAATTCTAAGCAGAGATGGAAATTTTAGGAAAGAACTTAAAAGGACTCTGTAACTTGATAACTAACGAATGAATGAGGAAAGCTGTGATAACCATCAAGCAGGCTCTTAAAAGAAATGTATTTGGAAGAGCCATTATTAGTTATGATTCTTAGTCATCAAAAACAGAATAGAACCCAAACCACAGCAAAGGCTATTTTGTTCATAGAGCTAATATTAACTTCTCATCCTCCTCTATAAATTTCTATGGTTCTGTAAAAGACACACCCCTTAAATAAAGATACTAAAACATCCTTTGAGATAGTAGGTTTTATTTTATTTTATTTTTACTATAGAGAGATTGAGCCTCTAAGATCTGAACAAAGTGGTCGCAGTTGTATGAAAGGGAGGAAATTTCAAGGGAATGGAGAAATCTCCTAAGGATAAAGTCACTTTTCTAAGCAGCCGTTGTCTTCACCAATTACGGTGCTCAGCACTGAAAGGACTGTTAGTGTTTGGTTTAATTGAAACGTCTAGTCTTTCGCAGTCTGCCATTGGAAAATGATTGTGCATTGGAAGAGTCAAGGAAGGAGTATCATTCATCATGAAGAGGCCCGTGAAAGAATTTGTCTCTTTAGGCATGAAGAGTTAAATTTTAAAACAATGAGTCTTAGAAATGAAGTGACTGTTCTGGTTCCAAACGTTGTACAGCTCCAAAATTAGCCCAACGTGTTGAAGTAAATTAACTAGAAGCACCTTTTGTGAAAATGAACATAGTATTTAGTATTCATTTACTGTACAACTTCACTACATTTCAGTATTCATTTACTGTGCAACTTTCCATTGTACATTTCGGGATTCATTTACTGTTACAACTTCTCTAATTCCTATTAATGGAGGGGGTTGGTGGGAGATCATGGCCCACTCTAAAGAAAATTAGAGGAGGGATATTTGGGTTCTAATCCTGACTTCCCTGTGAAACTCACTATGCCATTTTGGGAATATCACCATATCGCGTTTTCTCCACAGGTGAAATAGAGTTCAAATTAATTTTCTTTTCTTTTTTTCTTTTTTTTTTTTTTTAACAATTTTTGTCACAAGATAGGGTCTCACTCTGTCACCCAAGGTGGCGTTCAGTGGTATGATCATAGCTGTAACCTTGAACTCCTGGGCTCAAGCAATCCTCCTGCTTCAACCTCCTGAGTAGCTGGGACAACAGGCACTTGCCACCACATCCAGCTCAAATTAATTTTTTGTCTCCTTAAAAGTATACTGTAGGGATTAAGCGAGATGAGGAATGGAAAGCATTCTGAAATGTAAAAATACACGTTGACTTTGGCTTGGACTCAGACATTCCTTAAACGCCGATTAAATACACACCTACCAGCTGGGCGCGGTGGCTCACGCCTGTAATCCTAGCACTTTGGGAGGCCGAGGTGGGCAGATCACGAGGTCAGGAGATCGAGAGCATCCTAGCTAACACAGTGAAACCCTGTTTCTACTAAAAATACCAAAAAAAAAAAAAAAAAAAAAAGCCGGGCTTGGTGGTGGGCACCTGTAGTCCCAGCTACTCAGGAGGCTGAGGCAAGAGAATGGCGTGAACCCAGGAGGCGGAGCTTGCAGTGAGCCGAGATGGCACCACTGCACTCCAGCCTGGATGACAGAGCGAGACTCCATCTCAAAACAAACAAACAAACAAACAAAAAAAAAAAAAAAAAAAAAAACACCTACCTGCATCTAAATGCTGAAGCACTGCTGAAGGCACCCTAAAATGGCTGAGGAGAGGGAAGAAGCTGGATCATCTCCAAATACAGAGTCTACCAATTACTAAAGAGTTGACTGTGGGCCGGGCACCATGGCTCATGGCCTGTAATCCCAGCACTTTAGGAGGCCGAGGCAGGGGGATCACAAAGTCAGGAGTTCGAGACCAGCCTGGCCAATGTGGTGAAACCCTGTCTCTACTAAAAGTACAAAAATTAGCCAGGTGTGGTGGCAGGCACCTGTAGTCCCAGCGATTTGGGAGGCTGAGGCAGGAGAATCACTTGAACCCAGGAGGCAGAGGTTGCAGTAAGCCAAGATCGTGCCATTGCACTCCAGCCTGGGTGACAGAGATGACGTCTCAAAAAAAAAAAAAAAAAAAAAGATGATTGTGAATCTATGCTCAACTGTGTGCAAATTGAATTGTTGCCACATTTATGTTCCCAACACACAGGAGCCAAAACTAAATGTCCCCATTTGTCAGGGCTGTCAGGTAATTTAGTGATACATTGCTTTAATCTATGGCTGTGAACAGGAAGGTGAAAACATCTAACTTCTCTGAGACTCAGTTTTCTCCACACAAAGTGATGGAGAAAATGCCATAAGGGTCCTTCCTATCTCTAATCTCCTGAGTTCTGAAAACTGAAGGAAAAGGAGTTCAGAACTGATGGACTAACTAGTTCATGTCCCAGGCACCAGGCCAGACATTTTGCCTTTCTATTGTCTCCTCATAATGAAAATAACTTCAGTTCAGTTAAGGCCAATGCAGCCTTAATCTACTGCTGGTTTGTAAATCCGTCACTCGCCCCAACTCAAGAGCAGCTGATTCTATTTCTGTCTGACTTTCTGTGCCAAAACTCAACCCCCAGTTTGTTTGGTTTTAATAAATTTATTCTGTTGTTACGGACATTGTGTAAAATGGAAAAAAACAAGTCTAGACTGGTTTTAGTTCAGGAAGTTAGGGCAGGGTCTCTTTATTAAAAATAAACATCCTCCTGCTTGCTTCCTTTTCACTTTTCTCACAAATCTGTTCCCAAAAGCCCTTGGAATCCGGGACTCCAACATGCAATGATTGCCCCAGATCTCTGTACTACACCTGACCCCTTTCTGAAATATTTGAAGCTGAGAATACAGGAAGTTCTTAAAGGCAACAATACAGGTTGTATGTGACACAAAATTAATGACCTGATAACTACCCTGATAGGATCTTTTGGCTTCCTATAATAAAACTTGGCACAATCATCCCAGCAAATAAGGCACATTTTCAGTCTGAATCTCCTTGTGTTTTGGCACTCCCCGCCTTTCTAATTAAACATGGCGGCCTGCAACACTTCCTGTCCCTTCCAAACAGGAAAAGTTCCCTTGTCCGCCTCGCAGGGCGTGCGATGGAGGTGTGGCTCGCTTCTTCATTGTCCCGCTGCTCAAACCACTAGGGGAGCGTGAAGACGGGCAGGTTGTGGGGGTCCGGCCCCATGGCAGTGTCTAGGAGTGAATGTTTACAGCTCCTGAAGCCCCAGTGGGTGTGTGTTACAGGGTACTCTTTTAGTTCAGCCATCCGTAGTCAGCTTGCGTTAGCTCAATTAGACCCTCTACCTTCTCGCAGACAGAGGGCTTTCTGCATCTTGGGTTCTTGCCTTGGTGTACCACAAGAATCAGATCACACTTAGGCTTGGAGAACGAGTGCAAGGTTTTACTGAATGGGAGTAGCTCTCAGAAGATGGGGGAGCCAGAAGGGAGGTGGTTTTCCCCTGGAGTCAGGCTGATCAGTGGCCTGGACTCTCCTCCAACCCTGGGAGCCAAATTTGTATCATTCTGCTTCTGCCAGTTGGTGACCTGCAGGTGTGCCAGTGCCAGTCAGTGCATTCCTCTTGACGTCCAGCTGCCTCTGGTCTGCCTGCTAGGGTCTTGGGCATTTTTTATAGGCACAGGATGGGGGCATGGCAGGCCAGGGTGATCTTGGGAAATGCAACAGTTGGGCAGGAAATGCCTGTCCTCACCTAGGTCTGTGGGCGTGGAGCCCTAAGGAGGGACCACGCCCTCCTCTACCCAGCACTTCCATATCACCAATAGGGTATAACTCAATTCAGGGTTGAGTTTGTTTTCAGCCCTTGTCTTTTCACCTTTAGGATTTTCCTTTTTTTGGTGGGCCTGCCTCTTTCTTTTCTCCTCAGGGGATTTTGTGAAGTGTCATTAAAATACAAAAGTTTCTGATTAGTGAAGGACACAAATGGCCTGCAAGAAGAAATACATCAATAAATATTTATTGTTCTTCAGCAAACACTTGGAAGAGCATAATGTGGCAGTTAGGCCCAAAGGCTCTGGGATAGAGAACCTGAGTATTTACCAACCATGTGAACCTTCACAAGTCTCATTTCTCTGTGCTCCAGTTTCTGCAGTGTAAAGTGCGAATAGTAACAGAACTAACCTTATAGGCTTATTGTGAAGATTTAAATAAACAATACAAGTTAAGCACTTAGAAGGTGACTTGGCACAGAGCAAGCCTCAGTTATTACACTTGAGGAATATCCCAAAGTGCTCAGAAGTCACATACGTCTCAAGCTTTCTGTGTTTTTTCTGTTTCTGGTCTGTGCTGTTCATTCTACCTAGAATACACTCCCCACCTTCCCTCGCTGGCAGCCTCTCATCAGTCATCAAATGGGTCTCTCTGGAAACTCTCCATGCTCCTGGGCTCCCCTAACACATGGTGATACACCTGACTAATACAGAATTAATCACATCTTATTACTACCAGTAATTTCTATATTTGTCTATTTAAAAAAAGCATATAACACATATTGGGAACTCAATATATAGTTTAAATATCTCTGGGGTACATCCAAACACTAGTTCCCCATAGCTTCTTTCTGCCACCCTGTTCATGCTGATCTGAAAATGTGTGAACACGTGACAGTGACCAGCCAGAAAGCACAGAGCTGTCTGGGGCATGAAGAAGGTCTTTGAGCACAGAGCTGGAGGACAGCAAGTGGGAACTTGAGCCTCAGGACCAGAACTGAGCAATTCAAGAGACTCCACAGAGTTTATCTTTTCAGTTTCAAAACTTAGTTTACTTACCTTCATGAATGAATTTGTCATAATCTATTGGTTTTCTCCCCTAAGAAAGTGTGTGTGTGTGTGTACGTGTGTGTGTGTGTGTGTACGTGTGTTTCCCTAGGAAGACCATACAAATTAGCCCCCTATGGGCCAATTAACGTTTTGGAATTTAGCTAGTTAACTAAAGAACCTTTGGGAATTGTAAGCTTAGGTTAAAACAAGGCATTTACTCATATAAGTAAACAATATGAGAAAATAAAAGTTTTTTATAAATGAATGTTTTAATAATGAATAAGAATACAATAATAAATAAGAAATGAATAAGGAACAGGACCAATAATTAAAAAGGCAAAAGAGAAGACAGATAAAAACAAAAGTAAAGAGAGAAACTAAAGCTTTTTTCCCTTGTGAAGTAACAAGGCACAAAATGTGGTTTCAATATCTCCCTCTCTCTCTGTATCTCTTTCCTCTCCTCTTACCGGCTCCTAGCTAGTGTGGCTCTGGGGATGATCACAGAAGCCCTAGGAGGTAAAGGACATAAACTATGTAACCAACAATTTAGACTAATCAAATCAACAAATATTTAAGGCAATGTGGAGTCATGAAGAGAGCTCAGATCTGAGTTCTGATCATCACCCCAGCATGTATTGGTTCTACCTCTGAGCAGGTTAGCCTTTCCAAGCCTAAAATGGAGGTAACACCCATACCTGGAAAGGTTTCTGTGAATACTAGAAATAGTATAGGTAAAGTAATTAGGCATTTAATAAATAATAGATATTCTCATTTTATTAGCCTAACCAAGTATATAAAGCAATGCAAATAAAACACGGTTCCTAACTTCAAGCAGGTTCACAGCCAATAAACATGTGATGCATTGCATTTAAAAATAGGAGTAAAACACCTCAGGTAACTGTTCCCTGAAAATCCATTAGAAATTTTTCAAAAGCAAAAGAAGAGAAAGATTCTTTAAACTTTCTGAGAGGAGGGGGCAAAATGCTTAAGACGCATAAAAGTTTGCAAAATTTGCCTCCTAAAACAAACATGCTATAATGACTTGGCATTTTGTTAGAAAATAGATTTTTACCCAAATATTTCTCAGGCTAATTAAATGCTGTATCAGTGGTCACATGTCCACAGAAAACAGAATTGATACTGGCAGGCAAAGGCGGGAAAAGGCATTCCAAAAGAATGGAGTGGTGTAATGCAAAGGACCCGGGTGTCTGAAATGATCCTGAGCTTTTAATCGCATCCCCCACAGCTACCCAGCCCCACTGGAAGAAACTCCTGACACTCTTGTTTATTTGGAGCTACCTTTCGGACTTTTTTCCATTTTCTTAAAACCTTGCACTAGGCCTAGAGGCCTATTGCTGATCTCAGCTCTCGACTTCCTGCCCCATTTCCCATCTACAGTCTCACACTCTAAGATCCAACATATAATATAGTTTCCCTGGTTCTATTCCTTGGTCCCCTTCCTTGATAACAATTTTCACTTACCTCTTACATTGTATCTGTTTCTGGTCCCTCCAGAGGACTCAGCCTGATCCCTTGAGACTATTAGGACTAGAGTTCATGTTGAATCCTTGGTCCCTAAAGAAAGAATGGAAAAAGACATGGAAAATACAAGATATTTGTAAATTAATTTGCCCGAAGCAGAGTATTTGGGAAGTTGAGTGTTTAAAAACATTGGCAACATTTTTTGCAAAATTACAGAGTTCTTTCCACATTGCCTCTCTCATAAAATGCTTCGTGTTTGCCAAATTATATTAGCTGAGAAGACCCATGGCCCACCAAAGGCACAGTGACAGCCTGAAGCTGTGGATCTGAGGTTATGCCGGGTCACTGAACCGCCTGTGTAGCCAAAGTCAGCCTCCAGGGTGAGAAGGATTTTCTGTTGTCTGCTTAAAGAGGAGTACAAAAGTATTTATGGCTACAGTCATGTTTCTGACAACAAACCCAATTATAAGCCAACATTAAGGAAGTGATTTAGCAATACTTTTAGTGTGTCTTGGTCAAACAACAAATATGTATTGATCGCCTACTCTGTGCAAATCAACCCAATGGACTTATGTGGTTTAAACTCTATATATATCACTCAATTTTACTGATATTGTGCAATACATTGTTTGGTCTTATTACCGTTACTCGTGAAAGAGTCAAAAAAGAATAAGCAAAGGGAAATCATGGTCATTTCCTCCTAAAGGCTCATTTCTTTCATCTATCCCTGAATACCAAACGGTTGGTTCTATGGTGGAAGATAGGTGGGACCCATTTGGGGAAAAGGGTATTGCCATTAATTTTGAAAAAAATAAATCGAAGTGTTTTATTTGCATGGGATGACGACTCTCAAATTTGTATTTTCAACTAAGATTAAACACGGAACTCCTACTGCTTACTTTTTCTTTCTATCTAGCTATCACAGAAACATCTCAACTCTATACTGGCTTATCTGTCTCCCTGCAAACTGTGAACTGCTCTAGATTAGCATCAGTTGTGCAATCCAGAACAAAGTACCCATGCTTGACACCAGACCTTTACCCCTGCATTCGCTGGTTCACCACCACCTTCTAGAAAATTTCCATATCCCTCTTCTTCTTTCTTCCTCTTACACTTCATCTTGGTGTAAGTCATGATCACTTCTTACCTAAGCTGCTGCAATTCCCGACCCCTAGCTGATCTCCCTACATTAACTCTTACCACTCTCTAATCTATTCTCCGCAGTGCTTCCAGATTCATTTATAAAAAACACCATCTGTTTATGTCTCTCTTGTCCTTCTTAAAGTTCTGAATCATTTCCAATCACTTAAAGATCTGTTTAAAAAATCAGTTCTTTTGCATTTTTACATGGACCTGCCTAAATCCCCTGCCTCATCATGTGTCTTTTAATACTTTGAGCCTTGTTCCACCTTACAGCTTACATAATTACTGTTCCTTCAGCCTGTAAGACTCTCTCTTTCTGGTCTTACTTCCCCCTTTATCCATTCAACTCTCATTTATTCTTCAAATTGCAAATCAAACATGCTTTTTAAGAGTTTTTTTTCTAACCCCCTAAACTAAGTCTGGATCCTCTGTCATGTACTTTCCTAACTCTCTATACTTTTCCTTCATTAACTTTATCAAATTTCATAATTGCACATTTTTATGATGATCTCATGCCACAAAACTGTGTGTCCCACCAGGGTAGTGATCTACCCATCTTGTTCATTAACACAGTACAGCACATAGATGAACATCTACTGGGGGTGGGTAGGGTAAGCTAATCCAGACAAACATCCTAATAATAAGTGAACTGAAGATTATGTGGAATCGGTGCAGACCCTCAGAGGAATTCCTCTGATGCTTCTGTTTTAGCATCTGCCACTACCTCATATAAAATTATTTACTTATTTTACTACTTTAGTGTTTGTCTCCTCTATCAAGCTGACTTCAGCTTTTTGAAACAGCATTAGAAGAAACCAGAAAATCGTGAAAAAGACACTTCAAAGTATGAGGGAAACCAAGTTTCAAACTAAAATTGTATTTCTAACTAAACTATCATTTCAGAGGAAAGACAAAATAAGTCTATTTTTAGACAATTATCGTGATTGCTTACCACTCACAAACCCCTGTTGATAGAAGCTTTACTTCAGAAAATTGTACAATGATAGAAAAAATTGAATGCAAAGAGATTGTAAGCATGCATGTAAATCAAAGCACATGATGACTGTATAAAGTATTAAGGATAATAGTGAGTAATTACAGCAGTGCTTTAATTGTCATTAAAACATTTAAACTTTCTTGTATTGCTCAAGGGGTATATAGAAATATTGATTAATTTTTTATTGTGTTAAGAAAATATAGATGTTAATAATTCAAAGAAACTCTCTTAAAAATTGATAAGCTGGGTGTGGTGACATTCACCTGTGATCCCAGATACTCAGGAGGCTGAGGGGAGGATCCCTTGAGGCGAGGAGTGCAAAGCTGCAGTGAGCTATGATCACATCATTGTACTCCAGCCTAGACAGCTGAGCAAAACTTTGTCTCCAAAACAAACAAAGAAATAAAAATTTAGCGATTCCTCAAGGATCTAGAACTAGAAATACCATTTGACCCAGCCATCCCATTACTGGGGATATACCCAAAGGATTATAAGTCATGCTGCTATAAAGACACATGCACACGTATGTTTATTGCAGCACTATTCACAATAGCAAAGACTTGGAATCAACCCAAATGTCCATCAGTGACAGATTGGATTAAGAAAACGTAGCACATATACACCATGGAATACGATGCAGCCATAAAAAAGGATGAGTTCGTGTCCTTTGTGGGGACATGGATGCAGCTGGAAACCATCATTCTCACCAAACTATCACAAGAACAGAAAACCAAATACCGCATCTTCTCACTCATAGGTGGGAATTGAACAATGAGATCACTTGGACACAGGAAGGGAAGCATCACACACCGGGTCCTATTGTGGGGGCGGGGAAGGGATAGCATTAGGAGATATACCTAATGTAAATGACGAGTTAATGGGTGCAGCACACCAACATGGCACATGTATACATATGTAACAAACCTGCACGTTGTGCACATGTACCCTAGAACTTAAGGTATAATAAAAAAAAATGTAGATATTATATGTAAAATTTACAAATTAATAAAGGGATACAATTAAATAAAGAAGTCTCACATAAACCAATAGAAGTATGAAATTACTTTTTTAAAAAATACGCATTAAAGGCTTAGCAAATAAAAGCACAAAATAATATCTTAGAAATAAACCAAAATATTATAATAACAATAAATGTAAATTACCTTGATTTTAAAATTCTATTGATAAGCATTAACAAGACAGTTAAATAAGATATAAGGATTTATAAAAATATAAACAAAAGCGTTAGAAAATAACAGCAACCAAATACTTAGCTAAAGAAAATTGTTAAAGTGAAATTTAATTAATATAAGTTACTATAAACTTTAAGGGAGAAAGCACTGTTATAGAGAAGAGACACATTGAATGACAACTGAAGGAAAAATTAACTGGGAGTCCATAAAAATTCTCAATTTATATGTAGTACCTAAAAATATATCCTCAAAATATATAAAGCAACATTGGAAAAATTGCAAGATTTGAAAAATCTATAATTAGAACTACAGATTTTAATCATTAATGAGCTAATCAAGCACACAGAATAATTTAACAAACCAAGGAAGTTTTGAGTAATACAATTAATTAATAAGCTTGCCGAAATAAGCATTTATACAGTTTTGCATCCAATAATTAAAGAATAAACCTTTATGCAAATATGAAAACTTTATAAAAATTGACCATGTATTAGGCCATAAAAAGCCTTGAAAAATATCAAAGAATAAACTTAATAATCATCACATTCTCTAACTAATATGCAATAATTCTAGGAATCAATATCAAAATATTTTAAAACCCATGCATTTAGCAAGTTATAAACACAAACTAAGTCATAAAAGAAACAATATTTAATATATTTTTTAAATTTAAAGATTTCCCTTTTATATAAACTGTACCAGAGAATAGAAAACAGAAGAAAGTCTCTGCAACTGATATTATAAGGCTAGCATAATTTTTCTATCAAAATAGGCCAAGAATAGTATAATAAAAGAAATTTATTTCAAACCTTGCTGTATCTTGTATCTTAAATGTTTCTCTTAGAGACCTCATATTAGACCTCCCCACCTAAATGGTGAGTTTGGCCCATTTACATGAATTAGAATTGCCACTATATTAGGACTACTTTCTGCAGTAAAATACTTTTTACATCATTGATGAAAGATTTTCCCATGTACTTATAATTATTTGTTTATAAGACTTTTTATCCCTCTATCAAGGGTAATTTTCTTGAGGAAAGATATCAACTCTAACAGTGTTTGGCATACAATAGACAGTTTGTGTTTGTAGAATAGAGCAAATGAATGAAATATTATGATTACGCTCAGAAATTCCCATCATGGATACGTTAACTTGTTTTTATAAATTCAGTTTAGCAAGTAATTATTAAGTGCTTACTATTTGCCAGGCAATGTAGCATGTGTTATATTGGAATACAATTATGAGTTGAACATAATCTTCACTCTTTAGATATCTATAATCTAATATAAACAATATATACACAAACACATAAAAATATGCACACAGAGAACTAGTCTAAGTCAAGTAAAGTCCAAGGCATGAAAGCCTCTAGTGTCCCTCTGGACAAAATCAGTTGACACCTCTAAGCCTCCATTTTCCCATAAGAACTTTATAAAAATAAATTATATTACTTATATCAAGGTAATACTTTAAACTATATTTTATAGTCACGTGCATGTGTGAATTTTTATTATAGATTTGCTCAGTTGTTTGCATACGTTTTATTCCTGGTCCTCTTCAAAGATGCCTATATAAGTAATAGAAATTGCCTTCTTTTATGCATGTATTTTATTTTTTAAATATCCGTGCATGCTGTTAGTAATAATTTTTTGCCTTAAAACATCTTTTAGGCCCTAGATAGTTTAAAATAATATGCTATGGCCTATATAAATTTAGAGAATCACTGAAGTGTTTTAATTTCTTTTTCTTTCTTGGTCTTTTCTTTCAGGACACTTGAAACACCTTAGGGTTCTTTAACTGCCATGTGTTTGAGCAATTAATTCTAATCTTACACCATATGGAAACCATTCCTACCAGTCAGCCTTGCCAGACCTATTCATGGCAGCTTATGCTGTTGCTATCTTTTTGTGCAACAGAAAGACACGCTGGCAAGATGAGCAGTGAGTCAGATATTTTACTTATCTTTAAACCTACACAGGAAAAATCCCAGCCAGATAAACTGTGTCTGGCCCTAGAAAGGGTGAGTCCAGCCACAAAGCATAATTTAGAGATCAAATGTAGGCACTGAGAAATCCAAACAAAATTGCCAGATTAGCTAAGGTCAAAACTGACCTCCAGTTGTTCCAGGAACATTTTGATTTTTGCACCATTGTCCATTTGATTTATTTCTGGCAACAAAACGCTAAGTGTTGAAGCGCTGCTGTTCTTAAGAGTCCGTGGTATAGAGATGAGCCAGTATTTGTATCGGAGTTCGTACTCCTTCCCGAGAACCACTGGCTTGGAAACACATATCCCCAGAAATCTTCTACCTCCCGCGCTGACCCTGTGAGAACCATCATATGGCATCGTCATCTGAGGATCAGAAGAAAGTACTGAAATGTGTTCCAACAAATACAGCACAACTTCTCGGAAAAGGAAAAGTGATACAAAATCCTCTTCCTTTCAGCTATTTGGTAAATGTTCTGCAAACATGCAAAATTTGCAGAGAGCAGTCTTGGGATAGCTATACTATTTTTCCCAAATTAACTTTTTGTTGATTACTTATAAAGAATACATACATACTTTTCTTTTTCCAACTAAAAATTGTGCTTTGTTTTAAGCAATCTGGCATAGATAAGAGGCTTGTTTTGATGGACCAGAACAAAAAGTGGAGAAAACAAAGAAATAAAACACTACTTAATAAATATTAGCTATTCCTATTACTGTCATGAAAAAGTTATTAAATCAAGTAATTCTATCCCTTGGCAGTCTTTCAAATATTCTTGTTTTATTTTCATTGAACTTCTAATATTCATAACTTGTTTGGTGCTCTACTCGGGGTAAGCTTCTTTACACAATTTTATATGGCATGTATACGTCCACTCCTGCTAATCAATATGTGAAAATACAGATGCAAAGAAAAACACATAAGGGGACACTTTATATCCACACACAGTGAGGGACTGTGTTTCTTATTTTACCCTTCCAGAGGAATTATTGCTATTCAAGTCGTTTCACTAAGATTTTTCTTTAAAAAGAGTGAATTTTTACAGGTATTTTGTCATAATTTAATTTTATGACATTATCTGGAAGCTTCTCAGGAATATTGCTATTTCATAAAAACGATAATCATTTAATTTAGCAGTTTGATTGCTGCAAAAGTCAAGGGTAAAAAATAATAGTGAAATAGCATTTTTCTTTTATTTGACATACAATGTAATGATTTAGCATTTCAAATTACAGCAATTTCCTATCTTCACAAAAGGCAGAGATGTTTCAGTTAAAGTTCTTAGACTGCTGTAGTGGGTTGTTAAGGGTAACTTCATTGAGCTTTTGTGGTGTTTAAACACTGCACTGGGTTTGTAGGATCAGCTCAGTTCAAGAAACATAAATAAGCACTTACTGTGTGCCAGATGATGTGTAAGAAACAGAGAATACAAAGATGAAAAAGATACAATCCCTGACATCCTTCGTGGAGCTTAACATTCTGCATTGAAATCCAGTAAGATCAATGAAAAAGTATCATGAATAGTATGAGAAAACTGAGGCATCTAACTGAAAATGCAATTCAGCAAGAGAATTCTCTCTTCTTTCAGCAAGAAAGAAGTCTTTCTAGAGATGACAGTTTCCTAGATAATGAGTCAGAATCTTTTGGGTAAATGAGTAGGGGGTGAGGAAGAAGAGGAGACAGGTGATTGTACCATGAATAGCTGGGAGGAGTGTGTGCACAAGATGGGGCACAGAAATGCCTGTAATTCAAAAAAGAAAGTATGTGCCAGTAAAGAAATAAAAGTGCTAAGGGAGGCCGGGCATGGTGGCTCATGCCTGTAATCCCAGTACTTTGAGAGGCCGAGGCGGGCAGATCATGTGAGGTCAGGACCAGCCTGACCAACATGGTGAAACTCCATCTCTACTAAAAACACAAAATTAGTCGGGCGTGGTGGCGCATGTCTGTAATCCCAGCTACTCAGGAGGCTGAGGCAGGAGAATCGCTTGAACCGGGGAGGTAGCGATTGCAGTGAGCCAAGATCGCGCCATTGCACTCCAGCCTGGGCAACAGAGCAAAACTCCGTCAAATTAAAAAAAAAAAAAAAAAAAATGTGCTAAGGGATTTTTTGAAGGAAGGAGAAATAACACCTGGTTGAGAAGCTTATGTAAGACATCATGTAGCAGGTGGTATTTGAGCTAAGCCTTAAAAGATACCCAACGTTCCTATAGACAGAGACAGGGAGGCAGAAAAAGAGGATACCAGAAAATGAGCAAACGTGTGATAGCAAACACTGAAGGGTGTGGCAGGAACAAGTTGCTCAGTTTGGCTAGAGGATGGGTTACATGAAGGGAAATCGTGAAAGAAATGAATGGGAAAGACAAGTGGGAAGTAACAATTAATGAGCACCTACTACATCACAGACACCTGCTGGGTATTTTACAAAGACTTCCTCATTAAATCTTTACAACAATTTACAAAAGAATTATCGCTCACATGTTACAGTGGAAAAAAATGACTTATTCAGGGTCATGTAATTAGTTAGACACTGTAATAATAATAATAATAGCTACTTTCATGGAATGTTTACTACATGCCACCACTGGGCTAGCCAGGCTCTCACATGAATTATCTCACTTAATCCTCATCACAACTCCGTAAGCTACTTTCCATTATTGCCCACATTTTACTAGATGAAGAAAATGAGGATTTGAGAGACAGTGGAGATCATTCAGTGACAAATGGACTGGCATTCACACATTCTTTTCCACTCTCTCATTATGGCACCAGAGAATTTAGGATGCTTGTGAATTTGAGAAGGATGTCAGCTTAATTCTGTAAGCAATGAGAAGTTGTTGTGTGTCTTCATAAAAGATGACTAAGAGCCAGAGGCTAAGCTCAAAGAATGTGCCGTCTGGTAGAGGAGCAAGACAAACAAGCATTCGTATCAGATTCTCATCCTTCCTAATCCCTCACCCCAGCCCATATCCATTCCCCTGCCCTCCTATTGCCATCCCAAAATAGAATAAGACCAAAAATTACATCTTGCTCCCTTCAGCTTATTATCTCTTCCTTTTGATTCTATTCTTTTTCCCACTGGTTTATGGCTGACCAAAAGACAAAGAACCCCAATGAAACCTCCCTTTATCCTCTCAACAAAATAAAAATGTCTTTCAAAATTCCATAAATGGCATGAAAAAAATTAACATGGGATTATGAGAAAACAGAAAACACAGAGACTGATAGATTAGAAGAATTGGAGTCAGAGCAAGGCCCCTGAGATTCAGACGAACTCTGGTGACAGGACCGCTTAAACAAACGCCAGCAGGCGGGGCTGAAATAGATTTCCACAGTCAGCCCAGCCAACATTTCACTGCATTTTTTTCCATCAGGGAGAAATCAGATGTGGAAACAGTCTCTTATTGCACAGCCTGTTCACTTCTTAGCTTGATCAGGAAAGGCATTCCCTGTGCTGTTCTCTCTCTCATGTTAATCTGGACATTTTTCCTTTGTGTCCTCTCTAAATCCTTTTGTGAATTTCATTTCCATGGTTTGCTACGACTAGGCAAGGAGACAAAGGAGAGGAGTCGCCGAGTTCCTGATCCCTTCCACGAGGGGGACAGTTTTCTCTCACTGACCAAATCCTGGCTGAAAAGATTGACTTTCTTCTCCTAAGGACTTCAAAGTATATCAGCATCCAACTCGAATGAATGAAGTTATTTGACTACAACTGGGAAACAACAGCAGACATGGCCTTTTGGCAGGTAGTTATTTGAGTGCAGCTTTTTTTTTTTTTTTTTTTTTTTTTTTTTTTTTTTTTTTTTTTTCTTTGTCCCNACAGGCGCCCGCCACGCCGCCCGGCTAATTTTTTGTATTTTTTAGTAGAGACGGGGTTTCACCGTGTTAGCCAGCATGGTCTCGATCTCCTGACCTCGTGATCCGCCCGTCTCGGCCGGCAGCTTTTAAAAGGCATCTTGCTAGTGGTTTGTTGGCTGAGGGGTGGACATCCAAACACCAATCAGCCCTAGAAACACTTGCAAAATTGCATTAAGAACAAAGCGTTCCTTCAAACGCTGAATTATATAATTTCTCTATCGGGTTTATTCATTTCAAGGATGAAATAATTTACAAGCACAAAATTATACAGGTCTATTCCAGCTCTTCTGTTTAAAAAGGCAAATGGCTCGCTCAACAGGAACGCAGCCATTGGGTGGCCGTGTCAGAACTACGCTGAGCTTCAGCCAGTTCCACAGTTCCCACTGGACAAGGCCTTGCTGATTCAATCCCTCCCACGTTTTGCATTCTCTCCTCTGCTTTGGTTTTCAGCAATCTATTCCCTTGATACTGGGGAAAAGTGGAAGTAACACTAGACCAGTGGAGTTGAACCCATTTTTTTGAAGTATGATTGTGTGTGTGTGTACTCCACGGCATTACATGTATGTAGGCCATTAAGCTAGGAGCTCTGCAGGTATTGCCTTATTCAATTCATCTAACAGTCCTCTGAGTTAGAGTCCTCTAACATTTAGTGAGCACACCTACTATGTTGCAGACACTTATAATCCCTACCTGTGTTACCGAGGCTCAGGAGCTTAAACAACATATCAAATGCCACACGCAGAATAAGCAGCAGAGGCCAGGGGCAGTGGCTCACGTCTGTAATCCCAGCACTTTGGGAGACCAAGACAGGCGGATCACTTGAGGCCAGGAGTTTGAGACCAGCCTGGCCAACATGGTGAAACCGCGTCTCTACTAAAAATGCAAAAAATTAGCTGGGTGTGGTGGCACGTGCCTATAGTCCCAGCTACTCGGCAGGCTGAAGCAGGAGAATCACTTGAACCTGGGAGCTGGAGGTTGCAAGGAGCAGAGATTGTGCCACTGCACTCCAGCCTTGGCGACAGAGCAAGACTCCATCTCAAAAGAAAAAAAAAAAAAAGAAAAGAAAAGGCAACAGAGCTTGAAGTCAAATCCAGGCTTTCTGATCCTAAAAACTGCATCCTTTGGCCAGCTTCTACAGAGCCTGTCTTTAGAGTCCTATCAAGATTATGTGATGATTATTTGTTAGGGTAGCTACCAAAAGTATGGAGAGAATACCTAGATGAAGGGAAGCTGGGGAATACTCACTCCCCTCCACCATCTGCTTTTTTGTTGTTGTTATTGTTTTTAGAGAACAACAGAACAGATGAACCGGGTGCAGGATGGAATATGGAAGGAACATGGCCGATTTGACTCATAGCTACCAGATATTCTTCTAATTTATTACCTAAACTTCAAATCACCCTAAGTAAGATTTAAATTTCCATTTCAAGGAAGTACCCTTAGGTTAGACACGGGGTCCATTCAGATACGCACCTCTGACTAAAGGATTTCAAAGACAGCATATTTTCATTTCTCATGTCAGCATTAAAAGTTATCATCGACTCTTTTTAACTTCATTTGGTAACGAATGTTATGTTTACTTAACTTTTAAAAATTATTCTCTGTTGTTTAAAGCATTACTTCTATCTTCCCTAAAACTACTTCTTATAACTCATACCAGTGCTATCAAGTTCTCAGGTACTGTGATTTGATGAATTAAGCTATCATTCTCTCTACTCCCTTCATGTCTTCACAAGTGATAAACATAATCCCACTCTGCTTCCATCTCACTCCTAGAGACATCAGGTCATTGTTCTCGTATCCCCTCTCCTCACCAATCCTACCTTTAGGATCCTGTTTCTGCCAATCACCAATATCCCCTGCAATTCCTGCAAGTTACTTGACTCCGTTTCTTGGGGTTGTAAATGTCCTGAATATAAAAAGGAGTATTTTTATTTTGGTGATTTGAAATAATGAAAGGAGATTACGAGGATATCCCAAAGTGTGGGATGACAGTAGAATAGATATAAAAGGGCGCCTTCCTTTTCACCTGGGACCATGGTACTGCAGGAGAAATTCCTCGGACTTTGTCTTGATCGCACCTCATCCAGAAAAGGCAGCAAGAGTCTGATGAGTAAATAGCCAGCCTTTAGTCAAGACATCTTCATCTTTAGTCAAGACAGGAGACATAGAACCTGCTCTCTATTTTGCTTTGAGTTGACAGAGCAGTTTATAAATTAAGCCGAGATTTCCACTTTTCTGGGGTGGGGAGGTGGAGTGGTCTAAGTAACTATAGAAATTGGCCTTGTGGGTACTGAGAGACGACATTCTTAATATGTCAAATATATCAAACCAGACGAAAGCAAACATCGGCGTTCACAGACTGCATGAGACTTGGGGATTCCTGAAGGAAGCTGAAAAGTTTTAGAAAGTACTATATTTAAGTTGGAGCTTGTTTGGGCAGATGTTTAGTGTGCAGTATACTGGAGAGAGAAACAGGGGACTTAGGATCCAATCCTAAACCTATCCCTGTCTCTGTTTTTATAAGTCATTTAACTTACTGGGCTTAAGTGTATGTAGATCTTTAATTCGTATTGCACTATTTTAAAGGATATTGACAAAATTATCATTTTAAATGCGTATATCTTAATTTTGTGTAATTTTGTCTCTAGCTATGAAATTGGAAACTCAAGGGACCCTGTAAGATGCAATCACAAAATTATTTAAGCAGGTGTCAGAACCTGGAGGGATCTTGCATGGTTGTATCATTATTAAAAACATATGATTTGACATCAAATAGTCCTGTGTTTTGATCCTGTCTTTGACATTTAGTTGTTGTGTGACCTTGGATAAACTATTTTACCTCTTTGAGCTTCTATTTTCTTATATATGAGATGTGGGTCATTATACTTAGCTTATAGGATTATTATGAGAAGTAAATAACAAATAAAAAGTGATTATCAGAGCATCTAATATATAGCAAGCATTTGACTTATGATAATAGCACTTGGATAGATGTATAATTTTTATTTGATATTTGCTATCTTATTTAAAAACTGAAGCTTTTCTTAAGAAGGAAAATGTGGAGGAAATAATCGATATGGGAGGGAAAAAAAAATCCCAGCCATTCCAAGCCAAAAGTTCTCCACCTCTCAGACTTCTCCACCTTTATTTTGTTTAATAATCAGGCATCTCCAGCTTTCCCTGGAAGTTTCAGCCCATGAGTCCCCAGATGCTCCTCCTGCCTGAGTTTGACAAACTCATGCCTGAGTTTGACAAACATTTATTCTCACTTAGTTTAACTAAGACAAATTAAGGAAAGGAAAGAAGGATTCTGTCTGTGCCTAGGAAGTTACATCAGTTAAGGAATCTGACACACAGAATCCTCTCAAGGGGCTTCCCTTAAAAGAAAAGAACTAAGAGCGTGGCACTGCCCCACAACATTGGCCGGGCTTCTGTCTCCCAGTTCATTGTTCTTTGATGTCCTAGAGAGTGATTTCTGTTTTTGTCTTCAGGGCTGCTTCTTCCTAACTCTTCTTTCATTTGTGCTTTTCCTTTAATGGCAAAGGCAAGGACTTTAGTGTTGCCAGTTCAAAAATAAATTATAAAATCAAAATTCAGTAAATAAAGCTGAATTTCATGGAACAGCAAAAAAGAAAAAGAAATCTGACTGGAGCCAGGAAAATTCCTCAAAGAGACAAAATGCCTAGCCATCTGAAAAAGAGTTAGTTAAAGGATAAGCAAGGACAGAAAGAGAAGGAGGTAGAATTGATAGGGAAATATATTACACTTACTACCTCTGTGCCGTTATTTTAGTCACAGAAATACCATGTGATGGGGATAACTATTTTGGTATATTCTCTGGCAAATACACTTTTCTGAGAAGCTTCTCCCCACAGTAATTCTCAGCAGCTCTGCCAATGTTCCTCTCCTGCATTCCCTGCCTAAATTCAGAATTATCTGAGCTGGTCATTAGCACCTTTCTTGATGCTTTGGAAACAGAGATACTCCTGAGTGCCCATAAGAAAGGTCAACCCAGTGAGAAAGCTCATCACTTAGTCTCCTTTAAGGCCAGTTGGCTGCCTAACCATTTTTTAAATAAAAGGAGCCACTATTAAATTTGTGTTCAAAGAGCATACTTGATGCATGAGGATAGAGCCCGTATCTGTATTTTTCTCTACTGTATTTCCAGCCTAGAGTTGACACGCAGTAGATGCTCAGTACACTTGTTGGCTAGATAGATAACTGGATGGATGGATGGATGGATGGATGGATGGATGGATGGATGGATGGGAGAATTATGAAATCATGAAGCTCCTTCTGGCCCTGACAGGCATGGTCATTCTTCTCTTTTCTGCCTGAGAGTAGGTGGAATAGGAGATCTGTATTAGTCCATGGCTTCTCTTGCTTCAGTTCCCACGTTGCCAACCTCGCATGAGGAGATTCCTATACATTTTTAAAAACTGGCAATCATATCACTGTCTCATATTTCTGTTATCACTTCTGGGAGTATCTTAAAATATTCTCTCCTCTGAATAACACTTCTCTTTTGTTAAGGGAAAATGTCTATATAAGTGTCTTTCATAATTATCTAAAATCTAACTAGAATTTAGAGTTTCATGTGGTCTTGTCTTGACAAGATATCCCAATTAAGAAAATGCAAACTAGCTGGCAAAATTAATTTGTTTAAATTTCAATATTTTCTGAAAATTTTCAGACAGTGTTCTGCAATCTCAAACAATGCTATTCCTAACCAAAGCAGCTTTTATGTCTCTGTTCCCATGTCTTGCTTTTAATATGTCTCACCTTCTCCAACTGCCTCCGTTTTTCTCTGTCACTCAGTCTCTACCTAAAACTCACCCAGCAAACCAAATTGGTAAGCCTCTTCTCATTTCCCTGTCTCCGTTTTTTTTTCCTACCTCCATTCTTTTCTTCTGTCTTCTCTCAGATTAGTCAATCTTGGTCCTTTCTAATGCAAAGCTGCCATCCCTGCTTTATGAGTTAGTCCAAGTCCTCATCATAAAAACATATGACTGGAGTTGGCATTCACAAAGTTGTCTTTGAAATGGGGAGTAAGGTGACAGAAGAGAAAAAGAAGGGCTCTGGATTCTCACACATGTTAATAATTTTTGCAGATCATATATAAATGGGATTTTGCAGAGAAGAACCTAGAAAGAAATGGAGAGAAATAGACAGGAAAGGCAGATGAAGGACCGAAGAGACACAGCTCCCAAAAGAAAGTTAGCCTTACAAAAACCAAGACGATAAAAAGAAATGCTTAAGTTTAGGGAATCCAGTGGAAGCAGTGATTTAAGGTGAACAAAAAGTGAAGCTTAAGTTGAAATGAGAAGTGTAGGATTTTCAAGTTTAGTTTCTGGGAGTGTAAAAATAACCTAACAATTGTGATGTCAGAGGCTGAAAGATTATAGTTGTCATTTGACCTTGGGGATAGAGGAGACATCTATAACTTGGCTGGAAAAGACACAGCTAATTTACATTGCAAAGCACATACTTATAGCAGGAAAATGGGAAGATTTCTCTTTAATTCTGGAGATGGAGTGGGGACGGGAAGAGTAGACTACTCATTTTAAGGGTGAAACATTGGAACTCAGCTTGTTTGATGTTATATTAATTGGGGATTAATTACTAAGCTAAGTACATGCAAAACTTTTATCTATGGCTAGTTTGTTCCCCCAAAATCATGCAATGTAGTGAACTGGCTTTCACACTTTAAATTATTCATTGATCGTATAATGATTCAGGTGATTCATCTTGCAAGATTGACACTGAAACTAACACTCAGAGTAGGTTGTGGTTTAAAGAGCGGAACAACTGCCAATCTCGTTAGTGGAAATTGTGAAGGTTGAATTTATCAAGTATGAACATATATGGTCTTCTTTCTGAGATTTTCTTTAAGATTTTCTCACAGAGAATCTATTTCTTAGGTTTTGGAGGGAAAACCTGAATTTTATTGATCCCTCAGAACTCAATCTTTCAGATTTCAAAGTAGCTATTTCTTTTAATGGGGACTCTATTAATATTTATAAAAGCTCTTCACAGGACAGAGGGTGGGAGGGAAACTCCATCCCAATAAGACAAAAAGAATGAAGCACGAGGCTCCACCTAGTTCATCACTGCTCCTTGAAATACATCAGTATTGAAAGATACATCCACCCCATCCCCAACCCAGCCCTATTGCTGTTGCAGTTCAAGAGTCAGAGGTCCCGAAGCTGTAGCTCTTCTACAATCTGCTGCTCTGTGACTCAAGTCTGTTGTCTGCAAAGAAAACTATTGGGTTCCCAAGCAACAGCGGCACATCTGGTAGGACAGATTTTGTGATTGCAAAAGAAGGGGAAAAAAGGAAGAAAAAAAAAAGAGCTCTCTATACAAGATAACCAGCGGCATGAAACTGAAATCCTCCTGTGGGAAACTAAGCTAGCACTTCTGGGCCTGACGGTGTAGTGAAAACCTATGCTTAAGGATACATTACAGTGAAAGAGCAAAGTGAATAGTAAGTAGCTATTACTTACTTTCTTAGGGAGGTGTCTTGTTTGTCTGTACATCCCCCACAACACCTAGCACATCTGCCACTCACTAAAAAGTCTATCGCGTTAGTTAATTATCGAGATAATGCCCTCGGGAATGAGAGAACAGTGCCCTCTTATCCTTGCTGCACTTTCCACCACTGATTCACTGCCTAAGAGAGGACTAGGTCACAGGTTTGAACTAATGTCACAAAACTGAATGGGCAAGTTACAACGGTGTTGATTAAGGAAACAGAACTCATGGGGCATTGGATATCTCTACCCTGCTGAACCCTTGGAAAAATGCCAAAGATGCATATTCCCAGTCAAATGCCTGATTAGTCTGGGATTGATAGATTGGTCTAGGATTCAGCCCTACTGGGAAGATGTCTAAATTATAATCAGCATAGAAAGTGAAGTCCTCCCAGAAGAAGAGGCAAAGGTTAAAAAGAAGAAAAGAAAAGAGAGTGAAGTCCTTTCTCCCCGCCAAAACCTCTCATCAATCAATCAGGGTAACAAACAGAACACTAGGGCTCTGTCTGTGGACCAAACCCAAAAGGCCTGGCCAGGAGGATAGATCATGTGTTCGTGGCAACTCCCTCTGTGGGCTTTTGTCCAGGTCTGTCCCCAAGCATACGATGGCCACAATTTCTGCACCAGAGCAGCATCCTGCTGTAGCACAGTCAGGTCCAGGAGTGAGGGAAAACTGCCCACTCAGAGTAGATAATATCTGGAAGGAATGACTGTTTGGGAAAAGTTCCAATGCTAGTTCAGTGCCAACCCTTCCCCACCTTCTCCAGCCCTCTCCCACTGGTTCTTCCCCTCCCAACTGCTCTGGTTCTTATAAAAACCTCACAGCCTTCCACTAACATCCTGTAGGAGCCTCTCTCCCTACTGCTGCTACACAAGACCCTGAGACTGACCTGCAGGACGAGACCATGAAGAGCCTGGTCCTTCTCGCCATCCTGGCCGCCTTAGCGGTGGTAACTTCGTGTTATGGTGAGAAACTTTTCTCCCATTTCTCTGTATTTACTTTTCTGCCTCTGACTTTGGCTTACTTCTATATTTCCTCTCCCTCCTCCTCTTCTTCCCCCTTTCTCTGTTATAATCTTAAAGTACCATTACTTTCACATTTCCCAGTCTCCACGGAAACTGATCTGTTCTATTAAGTCTTTTTTATATCCTAAATATCCAGAGTCTTGTGCAACTTAACAGGCAAACCCTTTCAGTGGTAAGTCTCTGTGTATCTAGAAACTCAGATCTTTCAGAAAGAAGATATCAAATTCCCAGCCCCCTGCATCCTTCTTTTTAAGGATATTTATTTAGACTTTGGTATCAATGGGTTAAGGGCATTGTTTAAACCACTTGCCTGTGAGAAAATCAATTTTCATGTGAAGTATTAAGTATAGCCCTTTCTAGGGACTGGACAATATCATGAACTTATGATGTTTGTTCGGTTAATGAATTTTAAAATAAAGTTTTACATCAAAAAAAGTTTAGAAAATAATCATTTTCGTAACTTCTGTTGTCAGAAAATAAATTTTGCCTGTTTCCTATATGTTGTTAAATATACCTGCATTTGTTCAAAGCTTATAAAAGGAAATCTGAAGCAAAGTTATTTGCTTATTTCAGTCTTTTGCTTCAATTATGTGAATATTTTCACTGTTTTTAAATTTAAATTGCATTAACAAACAAAGATTATGCTTCTCACTCTTATATTCACAAATTTTCTATATCAGAGGATTTCATTTCTTCACCTTCTTTTTGACTTTTGAAGAAAATTCGCTTGCCGGCAAATATTAATAGAAGCCTCTTATTCCAAAATGTACCTGCCGTGCTCAGGAGAGTGGCAGAAAGAACAAAGCTTCTGCTTTGATATCGTTTCAGTTCTCTCTCTGAACTGGCATCGTGCCCAGGGTGAGCTGTCAGCTGGAGCTAGTGGTTTCTGTGGCTGCCAATTTAACACAGGTTCTTAAGAGGCTTTCGGAACCCTCTTAGAAACCTGTCCTGGTAAGCCCAGCAGAGCAGCTGCCCTGTAGTTCTCTTGCCTGGAGAAACCTGGCTGTCTTCTGGATCCTTCTTAATCCTCTTTGACCCTGTTCTCAAACAGCCTCTGAATAATCCAGAGAAGAAGGTTCTCTGGAGACTTCTGTACAGCACTTAAAGTGTCTTATTTTGCTTGTCTGAAGACGTCATAGCCCTTGGGAAATTGTAGTTGAAAATGGCCACTCCCTCCTTCAACATCAGAGAAACTAAAATACAGAAATATCCACTGCAAGGCCAGAGCTAGAGAAAAACCTCACAAACCCCAAATTCCTGAAATTTGTAATAACCACACTGCCAAATATATTCTTCACATTTTTACACTCTTTCCTCTCCTTCCATCCCTATATTTAAACTATTACAGTGTCTAAACTGATAAACAATGATATAAGGAATCATTGCTAAGCAGTGATATAACGAATTTTTTTTTAATTCCAGAATCGCATGAAAGCATGGAATCTTATGAACTTTGTAAGTGAATATTTAAATTCTTTATTTAAATCTCTTGCATTAAAGAACCTCTCCCTATTTTTAAATAAACAAGATGGTAAGATATATAACAGGGAGGGAAAAGGGGGCCTCTTTTGAAAAACTAAAGTAAAGTTTTAAATCTAATGACTATAAAAATTGCCAAAGGAGCAATTTTTTAAGCTTGAAGTAGTGCAATATGGGATTTAAGCTACAGGCAACATATTCAGAAGCCATAAAATCTCATTTGGAAATTTTAAATTGGCACCATGTCAACTGCACAGATGGAAAACGAGGAGTAATGACAAATGGTAAAGCACAGAGTTGGACGCCAAGTCAGCTGGGAGACCACAGGCGCCACGTTAAGCTGAGTGCTGTTTTGTTTTTTTGGGTTTTTGGCTTTTTTGTTTTTTTTGTTTTTGTTTTTGAGATGCACTCTGTCGCCCAGGCTGGAGTGCAGTGGTGTGATCTCGGCTCACTGCAAGCTCCACCTCCCAGGTTCAGGCAATTATCATGCTTCAGCCTCCCGAGTAGCTGGTGCATGACAACATGCCTGGCTAATTTTTGTATTTTTGGTAGAGACAGGGTTTCACCATGTTGTCCAGGCTGGTCTCGAACTCCTGACTTCAAGTGATCCACTCACCACAGCCTCCCAAAGTGCCGGGATTACAGGCGTGAGCCACCATACCCAGCCAGCTGAATGCTGTTGAATAGCTGGATTTATAAAAGACTGAGCATAGGAGGAAATGGCACATCACTCTTGTTTTTAATTTATTCATTATTTTTATAGTGTTTAAACTGTTCATGTACCGGCAATCTAGAGTTATGCTTCATAAATCCTCAGGACAGAGAATTTCTCCTCAAAAGGAATTTAAAACCTACCAAGTAGAAATACAGAAATTAAGAAAAGCAAAGTGATCGTCCAAAGGCAAAACCAACAAAGTCCATATGACAAGTCTCTAAGACACATAGATTGATTACTGATTTCATTTGATCAGGAAGTTAATGAAATCTACTTTATATCCTCCTTTCATTTTTGTCAATCTCTGTTTATATGAGTTGCAGAAATTAAGGCACTTACAAATATATTTGGGTCAAAGAATATTCATGGAAATATTTTCAGCTATGTGTCACTAAAACTGCATTTATTTATTTTCTGTTCTAAGATCCCTTCATTAACAGGAGAAATGCAAATACCTTCATATCCCCTCAGCAGAGATGGAGAGCTAAAGTCCAAGAAAGGTCAGTGACAAACTTCATGAGGAGCGCTCATTTTTCCCAGTGTAGATCACAGATCTGAATTGGAGTGGGAAACAGGTTTTTCATTATATACATTATTCCTAATTGTACTTTAAAATCAAAAACTTAAAAACAATATACAGAAAACAACTGAATTATTAGAAAACTATTTGGGGAAAGATCTGGAAAGGAGAGGGAAGGAGGAGAGAAAGGAGGACAGAAAGAAAACTTCTATTGTCATTTAAAAAAAAAAAAAATCCGCTGTTCTGCCTTCCCTCCCTGGTTTTTTTGGTTGGTTGGTTGGTTGGTTTTTCTGAGACAGAGTCTCACTCTGTTGACCAGGCTGGATTGTAGTGGCACTATCTCGTGCCTCAGCCTCCCAGGTAGCTGGGATTACAGGCACGTGCTACCATGTCCAGCTATTTTTGTATTTTTAGTAAAGACGGGGATTCGTCATGTTGGCAGGGCTGATCTTGAACTTCTGACCTCAAGCAATCCGCCCGCCTCAGCCTCCCAAAATGCTGGGATTACAGGCCTGAGCCACCACACCCAGCCTCTCCCTGTTCCTTAAATATCTCTTAATATAGGTGGGCATGGAGAGAAAGTCTCTCCAATATTTTCTTCTTCTTTTCCATTTTCTTATTTTTCCACTTTATGTTTCTCAATTTTGGCCTCTTTTTCCACTTTCTAGGATCCGAGAACGCTCTAAGCCTGTCCACGAGCTCAATAGGGAAGCCTGTGATGACTACAGACTTTGCGAACGCTATGCCATGGTTTATGGATACAACGCTGCCTATAATCGCTACTTCAGGGAGCGCCGAGGGGCCAAATGAGATTGGGGGAAGAAAAAATCTCATTTTTTCTGGAGTCTGGCACCTGATTTTGTATCCCTTTGTAGCAGCATTACTGAAATACATAGACTCATATACAATGCTTGTTTCCTGTATATTCTCTTGTCTGGCTGCACCCCTTTTTCCCACCCCCACATTGATAAGTAATGAAAGTGCACTGCAGTGAGGGTCAAAGGAGAGTCAACATATGTGATTGTTCCATAATAAACTTCTGTTGTGATACTTTCACTTGTAAATCTGGTTTCTTTTGGGAAAATACTGAGATATTTAAATCATGGCCCACCTTACCCAAAATAGGAGATTCTTTTCATCTCATATCTAGTATTGATTAGAAAAATAACTACATGAAAAGACGGCAGTTTGGAAAGCACTCACCCAGCCATAAATTCTCTAAACCCTCTCTCTACTTTGGAATCCGTGAATGGAATCTGGTATGATTTTTCCAGGACTTTCCCGTTTCCTATTTCACAATTTCAAATTGTGGCAAATACAGGGCTCACTTCATTTGTTTTTTTCATCTCTTATGCATCAAAGTCAAAAACGTTTCTGAATCAAGATAATCTAGAAGAAGAGAAAAAAGGAGGGAAAGGAAAAGAGAAAACAAAAGGGACGAATAAAACACAATTGGCAAAAACTGTTAATAATAGTTTATATACCTAACTATATCAATAATCACATTATATGTAAATAGTCTAAACAATCCAATTATTTTTTTACTTCTACATATGTTCTATTTTTACTTCTACGTTTGTTATAGGTTCCACGCTACATGTTTATTATTCATGCTTTAAATAATTTTAATAATTTCTTTTAAAGTTTAGATAATAAGAAAATATCCCAGGCCAGGCACAGTGGTCCATATCTGTAATCTCAGTAGCCATGACCATACAAACGCACTCCAGCCTGGGAAACAGACGGAGACTCTGTCTCTACAGAAAAGTAAAGAAGAAAAGAAAGAAAAGATCTCATATATTTACCCACGTAGTTTTCATTTCCTGTTTTCTTCATTCTTTTTTCCATCTGGTGTCATTTCCTTTCTGCCTGAGAATTTCCTTTAACGTTTCTTATAGTTCAGGTCTGCAGGATCCTTTAAGTTGTGTATTCTTGTTTTTATTCTTGAAAGATATTTTCACTGTATATTGAATCCCAAGTTGCCACATTTCTTTTAATTATTTTAAGATATTCCGCTGAATTCCAGCTTGCACAGTTTTTTTGATATAAAATTTGTTGTAATTCTTATCTTTGTTCCACTGTATATACTGCGTCTTTTATCTCTGGCTGCTTCTAACATTTTTCTCTTTATTAGTGCTTTCGACCAAATTGATTCACACCTATCTTGATTTTTATTATTTTTCTTGTTCTTGAGGCTTATTGACCTTCCTGGATTGCATAAAATTAGAAAAATGTTCAGCCATTATTTTTTCAAATACTTCCATCCCTCACTCCTCCTCTCCTTTAGAGGGTCCAATGACATGCACATTTGACCACTTGAAGTAATCCAACTCTCTGATGTTATTTCAATGTTTACAAAATGCTTTTCTCTGTGTGTTTTATTTTTGACACTTTCTATTAACGTGTCATCGGGTTCATTAACCTTTTCTTTGGCAATATCTAATCTACTATTAATTTCATCTAGTGTATTTTTCATCCCAGACGTTGGGGTTTTAATCAGCAGAAGTTTGATCTGGATGTTTTCATATCTTCCATACCTCTGCTTATCTTTTTAAATGTCTTTGATACATTTAAATTATTACAATAACTATTTTAACATGATGTCAGTTATGGGTTGGTTTGATTGGTCGATTCATTCTACTTATGAATCACAATTTTCTACTTTTCTGCATTCTTGCTTAATTTTATTTGATGCCAGACATTGTAAATTTTACCTTTTTGTGTACTGGATATTCTTCTATTTCTGTATGTGTTCCTGAGCTTTGCTTTGGGATTCAGTTAAATCATGTTAAATCGTGGATAAAATTAATCAGTATTTAATCTAAGGCTTCAGTTAAATTCAGTTAAATCATGGATAAAATTAATCAGTATTTAATCTAAGGCTAATTATTTCCCTACACTGAGGCAAGACCTTTCTGAGTACTGCGCCCAATGTCCCATGACAATAATCGTAGCCCTGAGTTAACAGCAGCCACTGTTTCCTCTATGCCTCTTAAATGGTAATCTCCCCACACACAAATGCCAATCAGTCCTCTATGTGTACACGAGAGTGCCCTCCACTGATATCCAGGGATCCCTCTCGCTCTCTCCTTTGCAGTATTTTGCCATGTGAAATATAGTCACTATGTTTTTCTAGAATTCTCAACTCCATCTCAATTCAAAATGTCCACTGGACTCCACCCTGGTTCCCTCTCCCTAAGCCATGGCCTAGAAACTCCCTTAAAGCAATAGGCTGGAGAAGTCACAGGACTTACTCTGTTTTCCATCTCATAGCAATGGCCATCTTTAATCGCCTCATGTCCAGGGTCTTGAAAGCCATTTTTTCGTATGTATTGCCTGTGTCTTTAGTTGTTTCTGAAGAGAAGGTAAATCCCCCCTCTTTCTCAGATGGAGCCTTAGTTCCGTAGACTCCATCTTAGCCAAAAGTCCATTAAAACAGGCAGGACTATTTAAATGGTGATCCCAGCCTCAGAGTTCACCAGTAAAATTGGCTCAGACATATACTGCAGTTACATCACAGTTCAAATGCTCACTCTGGTTAGCCCTACTTTCCTCACCCCTCTCATGTATTGTTCCCCAATAAACCACCCGCACACAAATCTCTAAATCTTAGAGTCGGCTTCCTAGGGAAACAAATCTGTGACAGTCATTCAGGTGGTAAATAGTGAATAGTCAGCCAGCATCTTCTAGCTCCAGAATCTTCTCGCTCCAGCTTGTTTTATTCATTATGTAACACTAGTTTTATAGTTTTTGAGTTGGCAAGAGGTTCAGCAATAATCTATTTAAATCCTCTAATTTTTCAGTTGAAGAATTTGAGAGCTTAAAATCTAAGTGACTTAAGTGACTGTCCCAAGGGCAGGTAATTCTATTTTCTTGAGCAATTTACTTATAGTGACCTCATAAAATCTAATTCTTTAAGCCAGTTTCTTAAAGAGTTGTGTACAAATAGCCCATATATTTTTACCAGCCTCCCATTGTATAGTTACACTTTCCAATCTGATGAAGATGTTTTTAATGTAGTTTCTACCTTAGTCAAAATTTTATCTATCTACCATCTCAGCTCTATAATTTCTTTTTTTGATATATCTTTGTTTTTCAGAATTAAGACACACAAAATAGCATGTTACAGGTCTTACTCGCTTCCCCTTTTCTCATCTTGGTAAGGTTTTTCCATAGATTAATTTAGCCTGAGAACCAGTGTTTAATCATAAGCAGATTACTCTGCCACCACCCATAAAAGCAATTTGCATCGTAGAAGAGTGTCTAAGAATAAGTACTTTGTAGCTAGGTCTCCCAGTTTTTAATGCCAGCTCCACCACTGAGAATGTGTCAATCTTGGGCAAGTAAAGTAATCTCACTGGGCCTCAGTTCCCTTATCTATAAAATAAGATTATTCTAGTACCTATCTTAGAGTTGCTGTCAACATTAAACAAGTTAATATATGTAAAGTGCACAAAACACTGCCTGGCATGCAGTAAGTGCTCAATACTTGTTAGCTATTTCTATTGTATTGTACTATTATTACTATGGTCTGGATATTAAAAATGGCAAGACAATGACTCTTTGGAGACTCACACTTATACCTCAAGTATCTATAATTGTCTATGAAGAGCAGTCTGCAGGATTCATAGCCAAACGCTGTAAAGAGCACTGGCTAGTTTGTACTCACTTCACTCTTCCTGTCCTCCACAAGGCCATGGCTACCTATGTTAAGCAGCATGCAGTTTCAAAAAAGACTAGAAAATTAATTATCTTCATTTTTGTACTCACCTGGGTTTGAAATTTTTGTAGCTAAAGTAATTCATACTAGAAAGGAGCTAAACTTACATTCTTACATAGTAGTACTAGTAGTAGTGGTGGTAGTAGTAGTAGTAGTAGTAGTAGTAATAGTAGTAGTAATAGTAGTAATAGTATATGCAAGCACCATGTACCCTTACCCTTTCAATGGAGGGAATCTGTAGGTAATCTGTTGCTATATGTATCTTAAGTTCTTGATGTCCTAATTATCCATCATTAGTAGCCTTCCCATCAGTTCTTCAATTTTAACGCTTCCTTGTCATAATACAGAACTCTAATGAGAGTGAATTCTATCCTAAATTCATGTTGATTTGGAACCCTGAAGCTTTGCCTCTATTGCCTCTGCTTTGCCTCTATTTGCCTCTGTTTATGAACTAGGGTTCTATTTTATCCTAGGTGGCCCTCCTCTGGAACCCAGACATTGCTACCCATCTGATTATTCCTAGATATACCTTCTGCCATGTCCCTTCCACCAGTAAGTATCCCTGGCCATTGATGTCAGTCCAGAACAAAACAGATTAATCTACTCTGCTTCACTGGCAAGAATGAGACACCGTAATCCAGGATGTGTTACATACCCTAAACTACCAAGCATTGCATAGGGCTGTGTTCCCAATAGGTAGACTATATGTGTCCAACAATAATGTGTGGAAGCAGGAGTGACCTTACTTGTCATCATTTGTAAACCACATGAGGAATTTATATTTTAAATTCCTATAATTCTAACCTATAGGCCTGGAAATTGTGGTTTAGGAAGAGGAAATATTTTCACCATGAAACATAGGAAGAGTCTCATTTACGTTCTAAAGCTTCACAGTAACTTCAGGCTCTTCATGCCAGGCGGCAAATGAAGGAGTCATCTTCCTAACAGGGGTAATGGACTTCAGGAGAAGGTAGGGCTTCCTAACAGGGGTAATTGACGTTGGGAGAAGGTCATTTTATCAGGAGAAGGTAGAGCTTCTGCTACACAATCTAAGGAGGGAAAGTGAGTCTGATATCACTGAAACATCTCTTGATACGCCTGTGCCCAGTCATGATACTAAATGGACAGATGTATCAGCCATGGTCTAGAAGAGCATAGTGCAGGAGCTCCAACTCTCAAGAAAGGAGCTCTAACTCCCTTACCAGTTAGACATCAAGACCACCAGATATGCTATGAGTGAGCGAAATCTAGAATGGGTAGTTTTTAAGAGGGAAACAATGAGTATTAGCAGCGGCCTTGCAACTATCTGTACCAACACAGGCTATAGTTAATCCCACTAACCTTCATACGTGTTCTGGCTTGACCCTACAAGTGAATTAGACCTCAAACATGAGAATATACCAAAGGATCAATTATGCAGCTGGGAAAGATGAGATAGTCAGCACGCTAAAACTGGGAAATACATTTGCATAAAACAACCACAGTATCCAGGAAAGTAGGACTAGAACCTCTCTATTAGACCAATCAGAATCTTGAAGAAGCTGTTCCTGGAACAGTTTGCATGAAACAAGTTCAAGCATGATGGGTGGGTATAATGAATGATGTGGTGCATTGCCCAGATCCCTTCAGGACTGAAGCACTCATTTTCTCAGCTGCCTGAGTCTCTTTCCTAAAACTGCTCTTAGCTGAAGAAAGTCATCTTGCCCCAGTTTGCATCTCTCTCCAGAAGCAGCCCATATTCAAAAACTGGTCAATGCAGGGATATAAACACCTAGCCCTCTTCCCCTGACATTGACATTTTTCAGTCTTGTGATTGCATCTTTCTTATCTCCCCTTCCCCTGCCAGCTCCGTGTTGAAAAGCCAGGATCTATCATGACTTAACTGCTCAGTTTGTGACTGTACACATTCTGAGTAATGGGAAAGCAGAAGCAGGACATAGGAACCTCTCTTGGTGGTCTCTGAATTCATCCTAGGACTGAAATTGGCCCCAATATTTCTGAATTTAAAATGAAACCCCTGGTCCATCCTCCAGAATGTTAAAACCAGGGACTACATTATGAGATTCATCTGTTAATTCCTTTAAAGAAATGAGCTGGGTGACCTGTTGGGGGATTTTTCCATCTCTAATTTTTCTGAATTCAGGCATTGAAAGCTAACCAACAATTAAGAAAGCCAGAAACGTAAGTCATCTGGGGTTGTTCAAACATGAGGTTAAGCTTTGAAAAATACTGTTCAAGAAATGTGCTCTTTGCTCATTTGGTTAATACAGGAGGCTTTTATGTTGTTTGCCTAGAAACCCTCTGACTCCTTTACTTTGGGTAGAGCAATACATGAAATTTGTCCCTACCCATTTCATCTAAGGATAATGACTACTCCTTGTGACCACAAACCTATAATAAATAAAGTAGGAAAATAATTTGCATACATTGATGTTTTTAAGCATTCTGAGAGAGAATTTTCCTCCTTATGAGGAGTCTTGGAAAGGCCTAAAAGATAATAATTTAGTATTATAAAAGTATTCCAAGAAAATCATAAATGTTGGTACTTACTCCTAGGAGTGAATTAGACTTCAAACACGAGAGTATACCAAAGAAGAAATTATAGAGCTGAAAAAGAGGAGATAATTTTTTCACTATCCTGGTTAATACAGTTCTATAGAACAGCCACAGGATCCAGAAAGATGGGTCTAGAACTACAAAGTTTACTAGAAGCATATGGGCAATCTGCACCCATCTCTTTGAAAACATAAAAGAGAATTGGAAAAAATATAAAGCAAATTTAGTTCAATGTTCCACAAACAAGTATTCTAAGTGATAATACTCCAGTCAGTGTGCTGCCAAAATTGTTCTATGCCCAGACAAGTTCTATTGTCTTTATACAGCTCCTCTTAGAAATACATATATAATATATGTTTAATATACTAAATGTAATATATCAAACCTTCTGTGTGGTCCATCAGTAAAGGAATTTGTTTGAGTCTGTTGAGCATAGGGGTTTGCAAGATACTTTGACAATATAATGTTGTTTTCAGGGGGCATTGGCCAAAATCTTGCAGAACACTATTTAGAACCATTAATCAAGCCCAGCATCGCACTATTTCTCTCTACAGCATTCCTAGCATTCCACCTACATGTATGTAACATTTAACAAATATTTATCATATGCCTACTCTATGCCATATGATGTGGCCAATGTAGCAGATGGTCATTCAGTTTGTACTTGCAAACATGTGTTATGAAGCACTCTAGGCCACATGATATCCTAGTTTTTGTATATTGAATCAATTTAAACATTTTGGCCTTACTTCTTCTCTCTCAAACAAAACAGAACGAGTCTATTCTACTCAATTCTCTGCTCTTCTTTTCAGTCTTCCACATTGGATATGTTGCTCAGACACCTTCACACACCCATGCATCTTTTTCTGATTATATCCTAATTTATCAGCGTCTGTCTTGCAGGACCCAATGTGAAGCACAACACATTTTCTGATAGTCTCAGAGTGCAATTAATTGTGACTGTTCATGATCCAAATCTTGCGGCATCTAAGACTGTATTTGCTTTCTCATAGTTGCTTCTCACCAATGGCTTTGTTAAAACCTTCAGGTGTTTTTAACATAAAGCACTAGCAAGTCACATCTTTCGCCATGCTGTACTTGTGAGCACATTTTGTCATCTAAATGCAAAGTGTATTTTATCACTATCTAAATGTCATCTTGTTAAATTCAATAGTTAAGATAATTTCATCATTCATTTTATTAGCTGTCTGTTAGAGATATGAATCTCCTGAAAATTTGATGACAATACCTTTGTCTATGTGCCTTTGAATAAATATGTTGACCAATAGGGATTAGAAACAGATATATCAACAAAAGAGCCAAAAGGGCAGGGTGAGGTAAGGCCTGGGAAGGTAATGCCAGGGAGAAGTGCTTGGCACTAAAATTCACTTCAAAGTTAGTTGTATTCACTGCTCTTTCACATGCATCCTCATTAGTCTGCTACATCAGAAATCCCAATGCAGATTTAGGAAGCCAATAAATTTGTCACATGCACTATGTATGGTCAGTCAATTGGCCCTACTAGCTCTGTTCTCTTATTCAAAATGCCTAACAACTTTCCAGGCGATGCAAAATGATTAGTTAATATATTACCCAGTATAAAAGCATCTAACTGGACCAAAAGGACGGAAGGTAGAAGAAAGCTCATTAAAAGCTTACAGTGAATCAGATGCAGTGTCCTGTATGCAATGCTACTTATAGGACTTCCCAGACCAGGCTTCCTCACTCTTTCCCACCCCAGAGATTTGAGTCCGTGTTAGGCAGGTTCTATCATGAGCTTTGGCATAGGGGGCCTGACATCAGGTCAGTCCAATATAGACTTATGACAACCAAAAAAAATAAAAAATCTTGTCTAATCATCCAGACTTTCTCATTCTAGTAAAAAAACAAACAAACAAACAAAAACAATGTAGATACATTAAATTTAGCAGAGTTTATTTGAGCAAAGAAACAGTTCATGAATCAGGCAGCATTCTGAAGCAGTAAAGGTTAAGAAAGCTCCATCCAGCAATATGAGCAAGCAGTATTTATAGACAGAAAAAGGAAGTGACGTGTAGAAATAGCCTGACTGGTGACAGCTCTGCATTTGCCTTATTTGGACATGTCTAAGCAGTTTACAGGCCCTGCTTGGCTGAAAGCTCAGCTGCTATGATTGGCCAAAACTCAATTAGTCATGCCAAGAATATACTAACTGCAAGTTACGTTGTAGTGTATTTACATATTAAGTTAGTTTACAGTTTGTTACATATGGAGGCAGCTTTAGGCCAAATTTCATTTAACACTAGTGTCTCTTTTTCCATCTACTCCCTCCCCACCTACAGACAAAAACAAGCTGCCTTAGTCTTCCCAAGGAAATGTCTGCTTTGTAAAAATGGAATTTGGAGAGAACCATGTTGACACAAAGAAGTTGGTGTCAAATAGTGAACCTAAAGCTAGCCCAACAAGCTCTGGAACAAGAATCTTTGGAGCATAGGCCTTCAAGTACCTTTCAAATCATATTATAAAGTAGCAACCTAGGCTACCAACTCATAAAGAGGTTCTTTGCTGGCTGAACAGCAATCCAGGTTTCTCAAGCTGTCAATCAAATGTAAGAGAAAAATAGACCCAGACCAACGTGGTTTCTGAGAGATTCCCCAAATGAAGAGAAGCTTGAAGTTTATGTGGACCCCTCAGAATTGCTAGTTCCTGAAGAACCTGCATTTGTCCAGGACTGGATTGAAGGAGAAGCACACTAGGCCTAACCACTAGAATGTCAGCAGCAGACTTGGAACTAGATTAGAGATGAGGTGTACATGTGTGTTTGCAATGAGAGAAAGAGGAGACACCATGTCAGTGCAGTATAACCCTCCTCTGACCCAGCTCAGTAAACACCCAATTCTTCACACAGACTCCACTCTTAATTCTGCTCTAGCAGCCCCAGATGTATACTGTTAATTTCTTATTTTTAAAAACGTATTTATTTTTAGTGCTGTCACATAGACACTTTATTTCCACTGGTTCTAACTGCATCTATGGGGAGCAGGAACAATATTGTCTGTAGTCAAGAGGTGTGGGAACAAAGTCAGGTAGGTTAAAGTCACTAAAAGCATAACAAGCACTGGAACTCAAATGTCAACACCTAAACACACCCTTTGCTACTTTTAAAGGTAAGAAGCTTGGAAAGTCTTTTTGCAAAAGGAAGACCAGGGACACACAGCAATGTGTGCAAACTAATCAGACTTGAAATCATATAGAAAAGAGAAGATCCAACCCTAATGCTAGAAAACGTGTTGAGAATGAAAATCTCCTTTGCAGTCATCGTTCATTTTCTAATAAGACTTCCTTGGAAATCACAAAGTCAAAAGTCATAGAAGTAACATTAAGTTCTTTTTAGAATGAAATCGGTCTAAAAAGCATTTTTGAGTGGTAGAGAGTCAGCCTCTTGTCTAGAACAAATTAGTTCCCTTGGATAAAAGTAAATAATTCAATTTTAATTTTGCAAGAAGGAAAAATAAACCTGTGCTTCAAAAATATTTACAGGGTTTTTTTTTTATCCTTTGCACTCAGTGACCTGGAAGATGAAAAGAAGGCCCTGAGCCAAACCAAAATATGTCCATGGTTTTCCACAAGCTGGACTGGGTTTGTAAATGTTGCAGTGAGAAAACTTCAAAGTCATAATTTAGGTTTGTGCTGCTTGATATACACATACCTTGCAATTTTAAACAATGACATGATTTATTTCCTTCATGTTAAAAACAGATATTACTTGTAGAGGCTAAAAAAGATCTTGATATAATAAAGTGAGTTTTTAGGTATTCAAACTCTAGAATTGGCCCTACACAGTCTACAGTGTTTTTCTAGTATCCATATTCATAAGCCTCTAGGTTTCCAGGATCTTTCATGAGAGGCCACCCCGTAGCACAGTTAGTATATCTATCAAAGATGCTTTCCTGGCTTTGCTAATGCTGGTACACACAAACCTGGACTTTCAAAAAGAAGTGACAAACTGCCTTCCTTATGGCTTCAACTGCAAAACGACCTGCAGAATAAGTTAGGAAAGGTGGATGCACTAAAATGAAGGCTTCTCGATGTTCCCCATTTGATGGTGACACTCTGCTTTTTTTCCACAAATCACTGACAGATGTTCCACTAAACATGCACTCTTTGAGAAGGATGTATTGGAATGGTTACTCTTTCCTGAACGGGCATGAAATGTAAGTCACCTTCATCTCCTCTTATACTTCTCTAAACCTAATCGGGACTGATTTTTAGTATCTCTTTTCATGTCTTCTCCTTGTGCCCCAGTCACTGGAACCAAAGAGGGCCAAAATTGGAAGAGTAGACCCTTTCATTTGTTTAACACTTTCTCACACCATGATCTCATGTAACCCACTTCTCCCCTTTAGAAAGCTTAGGTGCACGTGTCTCTTAAGTTAGTATGGATATATATATACATCCTGCTCATTTCATGGCTCCATTTTACAGCCTGGAGATGGACTCTGGAGACCAGGGCACTGACTGTATCTAGAGGAGAATAAATACAAAAAGGAAAGGGGCTTAAAACTAAGCTCCATGACCAATGGTGAAAGAAATGAATAATATTTGATCTGGAGCAGAGAAGACATGTGTGCCTCAAGGTACAAACCTACAAAGGTCTAACATGTGGAAAGGAAAAAGATATACTACCCTAAGAGTAGCACTACGAACAAAGGATAAAAATTACAGAGAAGGATTTTGGTTCAACGAATGAAAAATCTAAAGAGAAGTTCAATTTGAAAATGCCTACTGGAGTAAGCTTATCATCACAGGATGATGTTTAAATAAGGGGAAGCACCACCTGACAGGGACAGAGAAAAGGGAATTCCTGGAGAGGATGGTCAGGCCAAATGAAATGTCAAACCTTAGAATCCTGTGATTCTTATCTATGCCTAAATAGGAGAAACACACACAGCCAATGCTTCTGTTCATAAAAACAGCTGTTAGTCCCTTCCACCCAGGACAGGGAGAGGGTTAGACAGTATGTTAAGATACAGAAACAGGCTGAAGGAATTTAGGCACTCCAGGAAAGATAGAATGAGCATGTGAGAGTAGGCAAATAAGATGATTATAACTATGTTAGATGGGTGAGTAGTCATAGAAGTAACATTAAGTAAGGAGCAACTGTCTAGCATTTTAAACCTCCATCCTGACTCTTCCTTAATTTGCAGAGATAACATATATTTGAGGTAGGCATATTTAGGGCTTGGTTTTTCTTTTTTGGATAACTGATTTAATTCTTTAGGTCTTATCGCAACCATAGCCCTGAGTTGTGAATTAAATGTGGTCAGAAGCAGATAGGTAACTAAGAGCTTGACAATAAAGGAAAGAAAGAAGGAGTTTCTATTATTTTCTAAGCGTCTCTGTGACTCATAATCTTAAGTGTAATTAAACTAATACAAGCACGTATTACACATTTTATTTTGCTATGGTTTGTGTGACGTACTAGAAATGAAACTGATGGGGACGGGGCAAAGATGGCCAATTAGAAGCAGCTGCAATACCTGACTCTCACAGAGAGGAATGAAAGGAGCAAGTGAATACCCCATCTTCAACTGAAATATCCAGGTACTCGCAATGAGGCTAATCAGGAAAACAGCTCGACCCACGGAGAATGTAGAAAAGCAGGGTGGGGTGATAGCCTACCTGAGAGCAACACAGAGCCAATGGAACCTCCAACCCCAGCCACAGGAAGCGGTGAGTGAATGTGTGATCCCAGGAAACCAGACTTCTCCCACAGATCTTTGCAACTCTCGAATCAAGAGATTCCCTTGTGAGCCCACACCATAGGGCCTTGGGTCTGACATACAGAACTGTGTGGAGTCTCAGCAGAGCAGCTGCTCAGGCACACACAGCGACCCAGGAGCTTTACCTACTCTGGCTTTGGGATCCTTGGCAAGGCAGGAGACCCATATATACCCCTAGGAAGGGAGCTGAATCCGGGGGGGCCAAACAGTGTCAGTCTGTGGGCCCCATTTCCACGGCACTTCACAAGACAAGATCTACTGGCTTGGATTCCAGCCAGCTACTAGCAACAGGGTGGAGCCTGCCTGAGATGGGTCAGAGCCCCAGGGGACAGAGGCAGGCCACCATCTCTGCTATTTGGTCAATTCAGCCATTCCAGCCTATGAGCTTTGGAGAATCCAAATGGTCCAGACAAGGAAAGATCCCCACAACACAGCATAGTTGCTTTGCCAGAATGTGGTCAGATTGCCTCTTTAAGCAGTGTCCCAAAACATTCCTCCTAACTGGGCAGGACCTCCCATCTGGAACCTTTGACCTCTCCTGTCCATTTTCTATGGACAGAATTCTGATCTCTCCCTGGGGGAGACATATGGGCCACCACCTTGGTTGTTTGGACAACTAAGCCATTCCAGCCTGCAGGCTGTGGAGAGTACAAGTTGACCAGCACAGAGGCAGCCCCCCAGCACAGCAGAGCTGTTTTGTCAAGGTGTAGCCAGACTGCTTCTTCAAACAGGACCCAATCCACTCCTCCTTGCAGGGCAGGTCCTCCCAGTCAGGGTCTCTGGCTACCCTGCTCATATTCTGTGGACAGAGGTGTGATTTCTCCCTGGGATGGGGTGCTCAGGGGGAGGAGCAGGTCACCATCTTTGCTGTTTGAGTGACTCAGTCATTCCAGCCTGCGGGCTTTGGTGAGTCCAAGCTGACAGGGCCAGAGATGGTTCCGAGGACTCCATCATCCGAGGACTTGTCTTGTTAAGGTGTGGCCAGACTGCTTCTGTAAAAGGGAGCAGGATCCATTCCTCCTTGCTGGGCAGGGCCTCCCAGCTGGGGCCCCTGGCCACACCTGCCCGTGTTCTATAACTGACAGAGTTCTAATTTCTCCCCAGAATGGGAGTGCCCATAAGATGGGGCAGGCTGCCACCTTTGCTATTTGGGCATCTCAGCTAGTCCACCCTGTAGGCCTTGGACTGGAGGCAGAAGGGATCCTCAGCACAGCACAGCTGCTCTATCAAAAAGCAGCCAGACTGATTCTTTAAGCAGGTCCCTGATCTCATTCCTAGTGACCCCAACCAGGGTCTCCAACCACCTTGTACAGGCACATTCAGTCCAGCAACAGATTAGTAGCCCCCAGGACAGAGCTCCCAGAAAGAGGGGCAGGCGGCCAACTTTGCTGTTTTGCAGTATTCACTGATGATACCTTCAGGTACTAGAAAAACTGAGGTGACTAGGGTCTGGAATGGACCCCAGCCAAACACAACAGCCCTACAGAACAGTGGCCAGGCTGTTAAAAGAAAAACAAACAAAGAAAAAACAACAATAACAACAACAACAGAAAACACAAAAGAACCCATCCAAAAGTGAGCAACCTTAAAGATCAAAAGTACATAAGCCCACAAAGATGAGAAAGTATCAGTGCAAAAACACTGAAAACTCAAAAAGCCAGAGTGCCCCCTTTCCTCCAAATGACTGCAACACCTCTCCAGCAAGGGTTCAGAACTGGGCTGAGGCTGAGATGGCTGAAATGACAAAAGTAGTCTTCAGAATGTGGATGAAAACAAGCAAACAAACCGCTGAACTAAAAGAGCATGTTGTAACCCAATGCAAAGAAGCTAAGAAACATAATAAAACAATGCAGGAGTAGACAGCCAAAATAACCAGTACAGAGAGGAACATAATCGACATTATAGAGCTGAAAAACACACTACAAGAACTTCACAATGCAATTCCAAGTGTTAATAGCAGAATAGACCAAGCAGAGGAAATAATCTCAGAGCTTAAAGACTGTCTTTCTGAAATTACAGACAGACAAGAATAGAGAAAAAGGAATCAACAAAACCTCCAATATGGGATTATGTAAAGAGACTAAATCTATGACTGATTTGGGTACTGAAAAGAGATGGAGAGGCTGGAATCAATTAGGAAAACATACTTCAGGGTATCATCCCAGAGAACTTCTGCAATCTAGCTACACAGGCCAACATTCAAATTCAGGAAATGCAGATAACCCCAATAAGATACTTTACAAGATAATCCCCAATACACATAATCATTAGATTCTCCTAGGTCAAAATGAAAGAAAAAAATGTTAAGGGCAGCCAGACAGAAAGGCTAGGTCACCTAATGAAAGGAAGCCCATCAGACTAACAGCAGACCTCTCAGTAGAAATCTTACAAGCCGGAAGAGATTAGAGGCCAATATTCAACATTCTTAAATAAAAGAATTTCCGGATTCCATTCCAAGATGGCCGAATAGGAACAGCTCCAGTCTGCAGCTCCCAGCATGATCAATGCAGAAAACGGGTGATTCCTGCATTTCCAACTGAGGTATCTGGTTCATCTCATTGGGACTGGTTGGACGGTGGGTGCAGCCCACGGAGGGTGAGATGAAGCAGGGTGGGGCATCACCTCACCTGGGAAGTGCAAGGGGTTGGGGGATTTCCCTTTCCTAGCCAAGGGAAGCCATGACAGATGGTACCTGGAAAAACGGGACACTTCCGCCCAAATACTGTGCTTTTCTAATGGTCTTAGCAAATGGCACACCAGGAGATTATATCCCATGCCTGACTCGGAGGGTCCCACGCCCATGGAGCCTTGCTCACTGCTAGTGCAGCAGTCTGAGATTGACCTGCGAGGCAGGAGCCTGGCAGGGGAAGAAGTGTCCGCCATTGCTGAGGCTTGAGTAGATAAACAAAGTGGCCAGGGGAAGCTCGAACTGGGCAGAGCCCTCTGCAGCTCAGCAAGGTAGACTCCACCATGGGGGTAGGGCATAGCTGAACAAAAGGCAGCAGAAACTTCTGCAGAATTAAACATCCCTGTCTGACAGCTCTGAAGAGAGCAGTGGTTCTCCCAGCATAGTGTTTAAGCTCGGAGAATGGACAGCCTGCCTCCTCAAGTGGGTCCCTGACCCCCATGTAGCCTAACTGGGAGACACCTCCCAGTAGGGGCCGATTGACACCTCATACAGGCAGGTGCCCCTCTGGGACGAAGCTTCCAGAGGAAGGATCAGGCAGCAGTATTTGCTGTTCTGCAATATTTGCTGTTCTACAGCCTCCACTGGTGATTCCCAGGCAAACAGGATCTGGAGTGGACCTCCAGCAAACTCCAACAGACCTGCAGCTGAGGGCCTGACTGTTAGAAGGAAAATTAACAAATATAAAGGAACAGCATCAACATCAACAAAAAGGACATCCACACCAAAACCCCATCTGTAGGTCACAAACATCAAAGTCCAAAAGTGAATAAAATCACAAAGATGAGGAGAAACCAGAGCAGAAAAGCTGAAAATTCTAAAAACCGGAGTGCCTCTTCTCCTCCAAAGGATCACAGCTCCTAACCACCAATGGAACAAAGCTGGATGGAGAATGAGTTTGATGAGCTGACAGAAGTAGGCTTCAGAAGGTCGGTAATAAAAACTTCTCCAAGTTAAAGGAGGATCCCATCACAAGAAAGCTAAAAATCTTGAAAAAAAAGATTAGATGAATGGCTGATAAGTACATTCAGCAAAGTCTCAGGATACAAAATCAATGTGCAAAAATCACAAGCATTCCTATACACCAATAACAGACAAACAGAGAGCCAAATCATGAGTGAACTCCCATTCACAATTGCTTCAAAGAGAATAAAATACCTAGGAATCCAACTTACAAGGGATGTGAAGGACCTCTTCAAGGAGAACTACAAACCACTGCTCAATGAAATAAAACCTCTTTCCACAAACAAATGGAAGAACATTCTATGCTCATGAATAGGAATAATCAACATCGTGAAAATGGCCACACTTCCCAAGGTAATTGATAGATTCAATGCCATCTGCATCAAGCTACCAATGACTTTCTTCACAGAACTGGAAAAAACTACTTTAAAGTTCATATGGGACCAAAAAAGAACCAACATTGCCAAGACAATTCTAAGCAAAAAGAACAAAGCTGTAGGCATCAGCTATCTGACTTCAAACTATACTACAAGGCTACAGTAACCAAAACAGCATGGTATTTGTACCAAAACAGATATATAGACCAATGGACCAGAACAGAGGCCTCAGAAATAATACCACACATCTACAGCCATCTGATCTTTGACAAACCTGACAAAAATAAGAAATGGGGAAAGGATTCCCTATTTAATAAATGGTGCTGGGAAAACTGGCTAGCCATATATAGAAAGCTGAAACTGAATCCCTTCCTTACACCTTATAGAAAAATTAATTCAAGATGGATTAAAGACTTAAATGGTAGGCCTAAAAGCATAAAAGCCCTAGAAGAAAACCTAGGCAATACCATTTAGGACATGGGCATGGGCAAAGACTTCATGACTAAAACACCAAAAGCAATGGTAACAAAAACCAAAATAGACCAATGGCATCTAATTAAACTAAAGAACTTCTGCACAGCAAAAGAAACTACCATCAGAGTGAACAGGCAACCTACAGAATGGAAGAAAACTTTTGCAATCTATTCATCTGACAAAGGGCTAATATCCAGAAAAAAGAACTTAAATAAATTTAGAAGAAAAAAACAAGCAACCCCATCAAAAAGTGGGAAATGGATATGAACAGACGCTTCTCAAAAGAAGACATTTATGCAGCCAACAGACACACAAAAAAATGCTCATCATCACTGGTCATCAGAGAAATGCAAATCAAAACCACAATGAGATATCATCTCACACCAGTTAGAATTGTGATTATTAAAAAGTCAGGGAACAACAGATGCTGGAGAGGATGTGGAGAAATAGGAATGCTTTTACACTGTTGGTGGGAGTGTAAATTAGTTCAACCATTGTAGAAGACAGTGTGGTGATTCCTTAAGGATCTAGAACTAGAAATACCATTTGACCCAGCAATCCCATTACTAGGTGTATACCCAAAGGATTATAAATCATGCTACTATGAAGACACATGCACTCATATGTTTATTGTGGCACTATTCACAATAGCAAAGACTTAGAACCAACCCAAATGTCCATCAGTGATAGACTGGATTAAGAAAATGTGGTACATATACACCACAGAATACTATGCAGCCATAAAAAAAGGATGAGTTCAACCAGGTGCGATGCCTCACGCCTGTAATCCCAGCACTTTGGGAGGCCAAGGCAGGTGGATCATGAGGTCAGGAGATCAAGACCTTCCTGGCTAACATGGTGAAACCCTGTCTCTACTAAAGATACAAAAAATTAGCCAGGCATGGTGGCAGGTGCCTGTAATCCCAGCCACTCAGGAGGCTGAGGCAGGACAATGGTGTGAACCCAGGAGGCAGACCTTGCAGTGAGCTGAGATGGCACCACTGCACTTCAGCCTGGGCGACAGAGCAAGTTTCTGTCTTTAGGAAAAAAAAAAAAAAAAAAAAGGATGAATTCATGTCCTTTGCAGGGACATAGATGCAGCTGGAAACCATCATTCTGAGCAAACTATCACAAGGACAGAAAACCAAACACTACATGTTCTCACTCATAGATGGGAATTGAACAATGAGAACACTTGGACACAGGGCAAGGAACATCACACCCAAGGGCCTGTCGTGAGGTGGGGGACAGGGGGAGGGATAGCATTAGGAGAAATACCTAATGTAATTAATGAGTTAATGGGTGCAGCAAACCAACATGGCACATGTATACCTATGTAACAAACCTGCATGTTGTGCACATGTACCCTAAAACTTAAAGTATAACTTAAAAAAAAAAGAAAACAGAAAATAAATAAAATAAATGAGGAAAAAAAAAAAAAAGAAAAGAATTTCCAACCCAGAGTTTCATATCAGGTGAAACTAAGCTTCATAAGCAAAGGAGAAATAAGATCCTTTTCAGGCAAGCAAATACTGAGGAAATTCATTACCACCAGACCTACTTTATAAGAGCTCCTAAAGGAAGCACTGAATATGGAAAACAAAAACTGTTATCAGCCACTACAAAAACACTGAAGTACACAGACCAGTGACAATATAAAGCAATCACATAAACAAGTCTGCTAAATAACCAGCTAGCATCATGTTATGTGTGGATCAAATCCATACATAACAATACTAAAAGTAAACAGGCTAAATGCCCAATTAAAAGACACAGAATGGCAAGCTGGATAAAGAACCAGGACCCATCGGTATGCTGTCTTCAAGAGACCCATCTCACACGCAAAGACACACATAGGCTCAAAATAAAGGGATAGAGAAAAATTTACCAAGAAAATGGAAAACAGAAAAAAGCAAGAGTTACAAACCTAGTTTCTGATAGAGTAGACTTTAAACCACCAAAGACCAGGGCTGAGCACAGTAGCTCATGCCTGTAATCCCTGCACTTTGAGAGGCCATGGTCGGTGGATCACTTGAGGCCAGGAGGTTGAGACCAACCTGGCCAACATGGTGAAACCCTGTTTCTACTAAAAATATAAAAATTAGCCGGGCGTGCTGGTATGTGCTTGTAGTCCCAACTACTCAGAAGGCTGAGGCAGGTGAATCGCTAGAACCCAGGAGGCAAAGATTACAGTGAGCCAAGACCATGCCACTGCACTCCAGCCTGGATGACAGGGCGAGACTCTGTCTCAAAACAAAATGAACAAACAACAACAACAATCACCAAAAAAAAAAAAAAAAAATCAAAAAAGACAATAAAGAAGGGCATTATACAGTGGTAAAGGGTTCAATTCAACAAGAAGAGCTAACTCTCCTAAATATATATGCACTCAATACAGGAGCATGCAGACTTATAAAGCAAGTTATTAGAGACTTTCAAAGAGACATAGACTCCCACTCAATAATAATGGGAGACTTTAACACACCACTGACAATATTAGATCATTGAGACAGAAAATTATCAAAGACATTCAGGACCAGAACTCAGCTCTGGATCAAGTGGACCCAATAGAGGTATCTACAGAACTCGCCACCTAAAAACAACAGAATATACATTCTTCTCAGTGCCATAGGGCACTTACTCTGAAATTGATCACATAACTGGAAGTAAAACACTCCTCAGCAAATGCAAAGAACTGAAATAATAACAAACAGTCTCTTAAACTGTTTGCAATAAAATTACAACTCAAGATTAAGAAATTCACTCGAAACCATACAACTATGTGGAAATTGAACAAACTGCTCCTGAATGACTTTTGGGTAAATAATGAAATTCAGGCAGAATTCAAGAAGTTCTGTGAAATTAATGAGAACAAAGATACAACATACCAGAACCTCTGTGATGCAGCTAAAGCAGTGTTAAGAGGGAAATTTATAGCACTAAATGCCCACATCCAAAAGCTAGAAAGATCTCAAGTTAAAAAACTAACATCACAACTAAAATAATTAGAGAACCAAGAACAAACAAACACCAAAGTTAGCAGAAGACAAGAAATAGGAAATAACCAAGATCAGAGTGGAACTAAAGGAGATAGAGACATGAAAAATCCTTCAAAAAATCAATGAATCCAGGAGGTAGTTTTTTGAAAAAATTAATAAAAGTAATAGACTGCTCCCTAGACTAATGAAGAAGAAAATAGAGAAGATTCAAATAAACACAATTAGAAATTATAAGGGGGATACTACCACTGACCCCATAGAAATACAAACTATCAGAGAATACTATAAACACCTCTCTGCACATAAACTAGAAAATCTAGAAGAAATAGATAAATTCCTGAACACATACACCCTCCCAAGACTGAACCAGGAAGAAATTGAATCCCTGAATGGACCAATAATGAGTTCTGTAATTGAGGCAGTAATAAATAGCCTACCAATCAAAAAAAGTCCAGGACCAGAAAGATTCACAGCTGAATTCAACCAGAGGTACAAAGAAGAGCTGATACCATTCCTATCAAAACTATTACAAAAAAAAAAATGAAAAAAAGGAACTCCTTCCTAACTCATTCTTTGAGGCCAGCATCATCCAAAACATACCAAAACATAGTAGAGTTAAAAAAAGAAAAAAATTCAGACAAATATCCCTGATGAACGTCAGTGCAAAAATCCTCAACAAAATACTGGCAAACCAAATTCAGCAGAACATCAAAAAGCTTACCCAACACAATCAAGTAGGCTTTAGGCCTGATGTGCAAGGCTGGTTCAACATACGCAAATCAATAAATGTGATTCATCACATAAACAGAACTAAAGACAAAAATCACATGATTATCACAATAGATTAAAAAAAGGCATTCAATAAAATTCAACATCCATCCATGTCAAAAACTCTTAATAAAGTAGGTATTAAAGGAACATACCTCAAAAAAATAAGAGCCATATATAACAAACCCACAGCCAATAACATATGGGAATGGGCAAAAGCTGGAAACATTCCCCTTGAAAACGAGCATAAGATAAGGTTGCCCTCTCTCACGACTCCTATTCAACATAGTATTGCAAGTTCTGGCCAGGGCAATCAGGCAAGAGAAATAAACAAAGGCATTTAAATAGCAAGACAGGAAGTCAAACTACCTTTGTGTGTAGATGGCATGATTCTATATCTAGAAAACCCTATCGTCTCAGCCCAAAAGCTTTTAAAGCTAATAAGCAACTTGAGCAAAGTCTCGGGATAAAAAATCAATGTGCAAAAATTGACAGCATTTCTAGACACCAAAAACAGGTAAGCTCAGTCCCAAATAACGAATGAACTCTCATTCACAATTGCCACAAAAGGAACAAAATACCTAGGAATACAGCTAAAAAGGGAAGTGAAGGACTTCTTCAAGGAGAACTACAAACCACTGCTCAGAGAAATCTGAGATGACACAAATGAAAACATATTCCATGCTCACAGACGAGAAGAATCAATAGCGTGAAAATGGCCATATTGCTCAAAGCCATTTATAGATTCAATGCTATTCCCATTAAACTACCATTGACATTCTTCTCAGAATTAGAAAAAAACTATTTTAAAATTCATATGGAACCCCAAAAAAATCCCGAATTGCCAAGGCAATCCTAAGCAAAAAGAACAAACCTGGAGGCATCACACTACATGACTTCAAACTACACTACAGGGCTACAGTAATCAAAATAGCATGGTTCTGGTACAAGAACAGACACAGGGACCAATGGAACAGAATAGAGAACCCAGAAATAGGACCACACACCTACAACCATCTAATCTTTGACAAACCTGACAAAAGCAAGCAATGAGGAAAGGATTCCCTATTTAATAAATGATGCTGGGAGAACTGGCTAGCTATATGCAGAAAATTGAAACTGGACCCCTTCCTTACACCATATACAAAAACCAACTCAAGATGGATTAGACTTAAATGTAAAACCCAAAACTATAAAAACCCTAGAAGAAAACCTAGGCAATACCATTCAGGACATAGGAATGGGCTTAGATTTCATGATGAAGATGCCAAAAGGAATTGCAACAAAAGCAAAAATTGACAAATTTTTGCAAAAACAAATTGCAAATTTTTTGCAAAAATTGACAGACTATCAACAGAGTAAATAGACAACCTACAGAATGGGGAAAAAATTTTGCAATCTATCCATCTAACAAAGGTCTAATATCCAGGATCTATAAGGAACTTAAACAAACTTACACAAAAAAGACAACCCCATAAAAAGTGGGCAAAGGACATGAACAGACACATCTCAAAGGAAGACATACATGCAGCCACAAATATATGAATAAAAGCTCAACATCACTGATCACTAGAGAAATGCAAATCAAAACCACAATGAGACATCATCTCACACCAGTCAGAATGGCTCTTATTGAAAAGTCAAAAAGCAACAGATGCTGGCAAGTTTGTAGAGAAAAAGGAACACTCACTGTTGATGTGAGTGTAAATTAGTTCAACCAGGCTGGGCACAGTGGCTCACGCCTGTAATCCCAGCACTTTGGGAGGCTAAGGCAGCCAGATCACTTGAGGTCAGGAGTTGGAGACCAGCCTGGCCAACATGGCAAAACCACATCTCTACTAAAAACATAAAAATTAGTCAGGCATGGTGGTGCCCAGCTGAGGCACAGGAATCGCTTGAACCTGGGAGGTGAAGATTGTAGTGAACCCAAATTGCACCACTGCACTCCAGCCTGAGCAACAAAGCAAGACTCTGTCTCAAAGAAAAAAAAAATTAGTTCAACCATTATGGAAGACAATGTGGTGATTCGTTAAAGACCTAGAGGCAGAAATACTGTTCCACCCAGCAATCCTGTTGCCAGGTATAGTCCCAAAGAAATATAAACCATTCTGCTATAAAGACACTTGCATGCATATGTTCACTGCAGCACTATTCACAATAGCAAAAACATGGAGTCAACTTAAATGCTCATCAATAATAGACTGGATAAAGAAAATGGGGTATGCATACACCATGGAATACTATGCAGCCATAAAAAGGAATGACATCGTGTCTTTTGGATGTCCTGAATGGAGTTAGAGGCCTTTATCCTTAGCAAACTAACACAGGAACAGAAAACCAAACACTGCATGTTCTCACTTATAAGTGGGAGCCAAATAATGAGAACATGTGGACACATGGAAGGAACAACACACAATAAAGCCTGTCAAAGGGCAGGGGATGGAAGAAGGGAGAGGATCAGGAAGAATAGCTAATAGATGCTGGACTTAATAGCTGGGTGTTAAGCCCAGGTATTAAGATGGGATGATCTGTGCCACAGACCGCCATGGCACATGTTTCCCTATGTAATAAACCTGCACATCCTGCACAGGTACCCCTGAACTTAAAATAAAAGTTGGAAATTAAAAAAAAAAAGAAAGAAAGAAAGAAACTGGGCTTAAAGACACTAGACAGTAGATGTAAGTCTTACACATAGTCCTAACACATACTAGTCATGTGTTTCTTAACAAAGTTACTTAGCTGGCCAGGCACAGCTCACGCCTGTAATCCCGGGACTTTGGGAGGCCAAGGCAGGAGGATTGCTTGAGCCCAGGAGTTTGAGACCTGTCTGGGCAACATGGTGAAATCCCAACTCTACAAAAAATAAAAAATAGCTGGACATAGTGGCACATGCCTGTAGTCCCAGCTACTCAGGAAGCTGAGGTGGAGGGATTGCTTGAGCCTGGGAGGAGGGTTCAGTGAGCTACGATCATGCCATTGCTCTCCATCCTAGGTGACGGAGAGAGACCCTGCCTCAAAACAAAAACAAAAACAAAACAAGGTCACTTAGCCTATTTGCCCTCAATTTCCTTACCTGGAAAATAGGGCAAATACTGTCTATTCTAACTATTTTTTAGGTTACTATGAAGATTACATTGAAAAATGAGAATTTTAAAACTGTGAAGTGTATATTTAGTATATGAAAGAAGAAAATATGTATAAAAAGGAGCTAGGTTAGATATTTTTATCTACACTATTACATACTTCTTGTTATAGAACTTATAAAAATGTATACATCCACCACTTGTTAGCAGAATATAAACCATTTCCTTTTTTTGTTGTTTTAACTTCTAACACCAGTCTTTAAAATAGAAGTTCCTTATATGTAATACTCAGAAATGTGAAAAATGTATTAATTTCTGTATCTTCATATTTTCTAAAAATTCAACACTTTTTTTTTTTTTTTTTTTTTTTTTTTTTTTGAGACGGAGTCTTGCTCTGTCCCCCTGGCTGGAGTGCAGTGGCGCGATCTCGGCTCACTGCAAGCTCCGCCTCCCGGGTTCCTGCCATTCTCCTGCCTCAGCCTCCCAAGTAGCTGGGACTACAGGCACCTGCCACCGCGCCTGGCTAATTTTTTGTATTTTTAGTAGAGACGGGGTTTCACCATGGTCTCGATCTCCTGACCTCGTGATCCGCCCGCCTCGGCCTCCCAAAGTGCTGGGATTACGGGCGTGAGCCACCGCGCCCGGCCTAAAATTCAACACTTTTAAACTAAATGTGAGAATGGGAAACTTTTCATTATACAAATAAGTAATTTAAAGTAAAATACTAAAATAGGTTTGTTTTCCTAGTGTCTCTCATTTCCCTTTTCTTTGCTCTTCCTTTCACCACCATCCATTACTTGCAGGTATAAAGTAACCTTGTGTCAGCCCCTTTGACTTATACCCCAGTAAGAAATCTCCTTCGGGAGTAATCTGCAGTCATGTGTACCCTGATACATGAAAGTCCATGTATGACTTTTTCCGTAGATAATTGCTTTGTAAGATTCCTCTCTAGCTATACCCTGAAAGCCTAGCCCCTGTTTGGTTTAGGGGACGTCAGGCATGAGTGAGCAAGTAGAGAAAATCGTGTGCTTAGCTGCCCAGCTCTTCTGCCCCTACTGGCTCTGGAAACTTGCAATTCAAATTATTGACAGAACTACAGTAAACTGTTCCGCTAGGCCAATATGTAAACAATGCTGTTTTCCTGGCCATTAGTCACAAAATGTCAATGTTTATGTAACTATGGTCAAGATCCAGAAGCAGCAGCTTGACCAAAATTTTCCTTTCTCAATATTACAGTACAGTTCTGCTTTTGTACACAACTCACACAAATGTAGAACCGTGTGGTTATATTAAGTTGGCCAGCAAATTATGTTTTCCTTGACAGCAATTAAAGTTTTACCCAAAGATCTCCCAGTCTGAAACAACTTCTAAAGGCGTATTTTTTTAATTAAGGAAAAAAAAGATATAAATGACGCAGTAAAACCCTACACCAAGTCCAGAAAACTTACATTATATTTCAGCTAAAATATCTTTCTAATTCTTCTCTACATTTGGACAATAACATGTTGCCTTTCAACTAACATTTTTATCATTAAATATGTTAAACATCCATTGAATTTACAAACCATCAACTTGAGAAATGTACAAAAGCTCTTATCGGTATTTTCTTCTATTAAAAAAATTAATTCTTAACAATATCCATGCTTGCCTAAAACAGGAAAAACGAACATAAAAAATGGTAAGCAGCCCAGTACGGGGCTCATGCCTGTAATCACAGCACTTTGGGAGGCTGAGGCAACACAGCAAGACCCCATCTTTGCAAGATAATGGAAAAATTAGCTGGGCGTGGTGTGTGCCTGTTGTCCCAGCTACTTTGACAGCTGAAGAGGCAAGATGTCTTGAGAATTCGGGGCTGCAGTTAGCTACAATCATGCTGCTACACTAAAGCCTGGGCAACAGAGACCCTGTCTCTAAAAATAAATAAACAAACAAACAAAAAAAAATCCAAAACACGAGCTGTTGCAAATAAAAAGAATTACATAATTTAAAATTTTTTTTAAAAAGGATCTTTATTTAAATTTGAAAAAAAAAAATCCTAAAGGCCTCTTATCTGATACTTAAATCTCTTTCCCATCTACCCACTCCCCAAAGTCTTTGCTAGGCAGCCACTCAACTAATTAAATTCAACTGAAAACATGGATATATGAAAAGTGAGGTACATTTGTCAAGAAACTGTTGTGCATTTAGATGATTGTGACTGATTTTATTAACTTACTGGACTATAAGGCTAAGAACACTGAATGTATCAATTTGGATCTGGCCAACCTCCTTCTAAAGAATAATAATCATAGTATCAAAAACAATAATAATAACTGCCATATTTAGTGAGCACTCCCTAGGTAGTAACAGACACTGTCCTAAACACTTTACGAACTTTATTCATTCAGTTCTAATGACCATTTGAGACAGATAATGTTATCTCCATTTTCCAAAGCGTAAGCTGAGACTTAGAGATGTTAAATAATATGCTCAAAGTAGTTGGACTAGAAAAAGTAGAATCAGGATTGAAGCCTGAATCTGCCCATCTCCTAAACAATTGTGTCCTTTGATCATGCAGGGACTTGAAAAATATAATTTTATTGAGGATCAAGACTAAAGGGCTTACCAAGAGATGCTAAAACCATGTCTAGAATTCATCTAGACTGGAGCAGAGAATCATAAACATGCACATGAGGGCCTATAACTTGAGCTATGGAATTCAGAAAAGTAAACTTAATCAGAAAAGAGCCACTAGGTCCAACAGTTTATTTGAAAAAGAACCAAACACAGAAAAGTCGGCCAGCTAGAAAAGAAACAAGCCTGTACCACCACTTCCGGAAAATAAATTTCAGAGCATGTGGGCTCATCAATGCAGGTCAGGGGAGTAAGGATAAAAGGGACAAACAGCTCCCCACTCACCTCACCCCAACAAAGGATATGGAAAACAAGAGACAACAGAGACAGGGTAAGAAGGCTGAAAGTTATTTTAGTTGCTTTAATCCTCAGTTCATCAGCCATTAGAGTATTGATTATACTATTTTAAAAAGGGTGGTTGGGGAATTGAATGAGATAAAACCTGTGCAGTATTTAGCACAATATCTGACGTAAATATTAATAGCAGTAAATATTAGCTGCAGTTAGTATTGTTCTAGAGAATCTCCTACAGCTAACTATAGTGTAGTTTCATGCAAATAATCATTGACTGCAGTCAGAAGACCCGGTCTGGGCCCGATGCAGTGGCTCACCCCTGTAATCCCAGTAGTTTGGGAGGCTGAGGTGGAAGGATCACTTGAGCCCAGGAGCTCAAGACCAGGCTGGACAACAGAGTGAGACTCCACCTCTACAAAAAATTTAAAAATCAGCTGGGCATAGTGACATGTGCCTGTAGTCCTAGCTACTTGGGAGGCTGAGGTGAGGGGATTACTTGAGCCCCAGAGTTCGAGGCTGCAGTGAGCTGTGAGCACATCTTTGCACTCCAGCCTGGGTGACAAAACAAGACCCTATCTCAAAAAGAAGAAGGAGGAGGAGGAGGAGAGGGAGGGGGGAGGGGGAAGGGGGAGAAGGAGTATGTGGGGGAAGGGGAGGGGTCGTGTGTGGGGGAGGGGGAGGGGGAGTGGGAGTGGGAGAAGGAGAAGGACAAAGAGAAGGAGAATAAGAAGGGGAGAAGACCTGGTCTGAATCTTTTGTTTGCTTTGTGTTACCTGGAGCATTAAGCAAACATGATGATTTAGCATGAAGAAATTTAAGTTAATAGATATTATAGACCAGTTTCTAATGAAGTAAACTCCAAGAAGTTAAAAAAAAAAATGGCCAGAACTACAGATACTGATTCTTAAAATGTCAACTGCTTTAGGAAAATTAGAATATGTTAAGTCTAGATTTTAGGAAAGCATTTGACAAACTTTCATAATGACTTTAACCCATCAATCACAGTCATTTTAAAGTCCCTGTCTAATGTCTCCAGTCTGGACAGTCTCTGAGTATGGTTCTGTGGATTACTTTATCTCTTGACAATGGATTGTTTGTCTCGTTTTTGTATGAGCGTCATAATTTTTTCTTTTTTTGAGATAGGGTCTTACTCTTTTACTCAGGTTGGAGTGCAGTGGTGAGATCATAGCTCACTGCAGCCTTGACTTCTTGAGCTCAAGGGATCCTCCTGTCTTGGCCTCTCAAGTAGCTGAGACCACAGGTGTATGCCACCAAGCCTTAATAATTTTTAATTTTATTGCAAAGATGGAATCTCACTATGTTATTCAAGCTGATCTCAAACTCCTGACCTCAAGCCATCCTCCTGTCTCAGCCTTCAAAAGTGCTGGGATTATAGGCATGAGCTATAAGTCCCGGCCCATAATTCATTATTAAATGTTGCATGCTGTGGGTAGAAAAACAATAAAGACTGAGGTAAGTTGTATCTATACCCTGAAACAGACACATACCTTCTTCTTTCAGGCAATTAGTATGGGAGTTGAGTCAATCTAGTCAGTAGGTGGGCTGGGTTTCGGTTTTGTTTGGCTCTAGTTGCCTTCAGTGCACCACAGCTTCAAACTCCTCCAGCTGCGGGTTGCTTTTACCTTGTGTCTATTGTGGAGTCTGAGACACCTGAGGGCTTTCTTCTGTTTCGGGTCTGTGTTCAGCTTGCAGCAGGCCCAGCATGCCTCTCCACAGGCATACGCCTCCCTCTGCAGTAGTCTAGGGTTGCCTGCTTGTTACTTGCTGCCAGGCTCGTTGTAAGACAGGGCAAGGGGTTTCCCTGGTATAGCCTCAAACTAAGGAAGGACTCTTGTGCCTGGGCCATGGCCTGGGGCTTTCTCAGTACTCCTCCCCCTCCTCCATCTTCCCTTCTCATCCCCACAGCAAACTCCGCCTTGTGTCTAAGAAAGGTTTTGCATGGAGAGTTTCTACTCTCCCCTGGTGGCAGCTGACCTCTCTGCTTTGTTTGTTTGCAGGTTGCTGAACCAGACAAGTGCCCTTGGCCCTCCCCCAGGGCACATGGCTTTTGCTTCGAATAACAGCAGAGACAGAGAATAGCGAAGGCTTTGTACCTGCTTTCATCTCAGAAAAGGAATCTCTCAGGTCTCCTGCCTGTCTCCAATCTTTCTTGTGAATTCCTCATGGAGCCTTATGGAAAAGGATTTGAGAATGAGTGTCTATTCTTCTTGAGTCTAGATCTCTAGAAGATTCTGAACTGTCTCACTAGCCTAACACTGGACCTTTAAGAATTTGTTAAAATTTTAGCTGCTTATTTTTTACCCACTCTTAAGACAGCTGCCTCTTTCTCTACTTTCACAAAGATGTAGCAATTCATGTGCCCCATCTCTCCTCAGAGGACCTGTTGCCCTTTGAAATTCAGTTAACCTGGTTGTCTTGTGACCTCAGCTTTTTCACAGATTCAAGAAAATTTTTTGATTTTATAAGTTATATAGCTTTTCCTCTCATTTTTAGGCGAGGGGTGACATGCTTTAAAGGTTTCTATACCCTAAGAGGAATGATTCGGATAGGGCTGGCAAACTCAAATGCCTACAAAGTTCAGGTGGAGAATATACGTGATCAAACTAGTCTAAGGGTGAAAGGTGTGAATTATGAGTAAATGAAGAATGCTTGACTATCTGAGGGCACACAAATATTTTTTAAATTATGCATGATAAACCAAAAATGTCTTTAGAATTCAACTGACAAGTTGAATTTCCTAATTAAGATATTAGCAGAATTATGTGTTCAAACCTGGTTAAGCAGAACTGGTTGATCGATAACTAAAAAGAGCTTTAAAATGCATCATTTTCGACCTAAAAGGAAATTCTTATTGTCATGGCCAGAAATCTCTACTTAGTCCTGTGCTGATTTTAATATTTTAAGGTTTGGAATGAAGATATAAAAAGAAGAGTATTCTGGTTTTCTTTCATGAAACTAAACCAAGAGTTATTGCTAATATACTTCATATTAAGATTCATGAGGTGCTTGACAGGTTAAAATAAAGAGACTTAATATGCATAAATGTAAGGTTCTAAAATTGGGCTTAACAAATCTACTTCAAATTTACTTCAGGTGCATAGAATTGGTGAGAGCTGACTTACTAATAGAAGTTCATATGGTAATGACTGATGATTTTTATCAGGTGCAAATTTAGTGAGTCAAATGATGGCATAATTGCCCCCAAATAAGCTGCTCTGCCTTAGGTTATAATAACATCAGTGGAAGCAAAGTGTTCAGAACAAAGGAAGCCTTTAGTCCCACAGATGAGACACATGTGGAGTGTCTTGTTGCTGTATTTTACAAGGGTCATTGGCTTACTGGAATTCAGAAAGAGAAAGATGGCCAGGATGATAGTCTGGAAACTGTGCCCTCTGAGGAAAAGTTGAGTCAGAATGTTGAGTCTGGAAAGGGAAAACTTGGAAGAACAGAATAGCATCTTCAAACGTTAGAAAAGAGCAACGAGAGAGACTTGGCCCCCGCAGACCAGAAACATTCTAAATAACAGTGAATGAATTTGGATTCCATGAAACTGATGTAGTAAGTGTTATTTGATATGTTATTACTTTTGGGTAAGGTGGACTGAAACATTTTCCCCTCCAGTCAGTGAAAACAAAAAAGTAGTGATTAGAGAAATGTGATTTATGTTTGTACCATGCATTATTAGTGAATGCAAGAAGATTGTGACGTGTCAGAGCAAGGTAGGAGCAAAATCTCTGTTAGCAGGAAGCCAGGGTTATGAATTTTATAAGAATGTGATCAATTTTATGTTTATGAATGTAATATTAATTTCTCAAGTAGACAAGAGTTTTTTAAAGAAAATCAATCTTTAAACTGGTAGAATGGATTTAACTTCAGATACTCATGGAACCTAAGAGGAAAACAGCTATAGTACAAATTTAGAACCCACTGTATCCATAAAAAGGTAGCTCACTCTTCCCACCTCCCCAGGAACAGTAACAGACATTGAAGCCATGCTGTGTCTTCCTTCACAAAGAAGCTATAGCTGGGTGGAAGAGAAAAGCCATCAATTTCTAGTAGTGAACAGAAGCTACAAATTGTTCAAGATACAGTCAGGACAAAGATGCTAAAAATTAACTTTATTTCCAGGGAGTAGCTTGTGATCCCAGGAAAATAGGGAATGGGGCAAGAGCTATTAAGTTTGGCGGGATAATAAGTTAGAAAACCTTCAAAAGGCAGACTTCTGAGCCACACGAAGCATTTACTCGCCATGATCTATCCAGAGAAAAGCGAGGTCCATCCTCACTGAATTGTGCCCCTCTGTCCAGTACAGTAGAGACACATGGAAATAAAAGAAGGGGTTTGACTACACAGGGTGCAGATAAAAAATCTGGTAAAAAGGCCTTCAGTTCATTGCCTCTTAGTGAACAAAATAGAAATGTATAAACAAAGGATTATTTAATATAAAGCCATCATACCCGAAGAGAGGTAGCTTAATTTCTAATTAAGTCTGGGTGCTAACATAAGTGTAGAAGTAAATTTACAACCACTAATCCATGGAACATAGAGAATTGCTGCTGCTGCTGCCGCTGCTGCTGGTGGGAAACCTTGGTCTGCTCAGCAAGTTCAACATACATGAGAAACAACCAAGGATTCCACCAAAACGAATGCCAAAGTGGAGGAGATGCTGAAAATAGAAAAACACAATGCAATAGAAACTCCAGATTTTGAAGCAATACTTGCCCCCCAAAAGACTATATTGTCACACATACATGTGCACGCGCACACCCATACACACACAAAATTTTTTTTTTAAACATAGAAATGTAGGAAAATTAACTAGAAGGAGATTGCGGGGGTGCTCACGTCATCATGCTACTCTTCCCTTGCTTAATCTCCCGTTTCTGCCATCTTGTTTCCCAAAGACGGACCCACTCATTCCACCTCTAAAAGCTCAGCCCTGCCCTGTGTGCAGACGGCCTCACGTGAAGCCTCACATGCCCTCAAGCCTCAGCAGGAGCTGGGCCCAGTGCCTGGGCATTGCATGCTGGGTCCTCTCAGTCACTACTCTTTTCATTGAGGAACATGATCCCAGACTTATTTGGGATCACAGCTCCTCCCTAGAAATGTAAGTAACTTCCAGTTCTCTTAGTCCTGACTATGCCTCGAAAAGCTTAGAGCTTCTACTCTCCACGAAAAATGGATGATTTGGAAATTAAGACCCCATTTCTAATCCCCATTCTCCAGCAAATTAATGTGCCTAGTACTCTCTTTTTTTAAATTCCCTTTGGGAAATGGAGCTTTTTGCCAGAATCTCCTCCTAACTGCTAGGCCCCTGTTACCATGAGCTGACGTTCTAAATTGCACAGATCTAAGTTCCTAGAGAGCTAGGACCATATCTGGTTGGTTATAGCTGAATCCCCAGAGCCTCATGCACAGCTCATGCTCAGCAAATATATTGTTTTCAAATGCGTGAAAGGATGGCTACTCCCTTGCCTTGTATTCCCAATCACTCTGTTCTACCCAAGTGCTGAGACGATCCCTGAGTTAAGTAAGATCTTCTGCTGCCCATTGTGTCCCCAGGATTTGGACAGACTCTGGCATAGTCCTTGGGCAAATGTCTTTTCTGTGAGCCTGGGCCTCAGAACCTCTTATGCACCACTAGAAATTCTGCTGTATCTCTCCCAGAATAAATGGCCTTCTTGGTGATGGTACCCAAGCTACTGAAATTTGGAAGCATTTATCCATTCACTCATTGATTCAACAAACACTTACAGAATGCTAGCTGTTGTGAGGGCACATGCAGCAGAAGTTGCTCTGTCAACAATGTTGAGGAGGAGATTCACAGAGGAGTGGTGGGGGGGACAATAAGGAAAACAAAGCTCTTTCCTGATGCTAAGATCCTGTGCTTTTAAAGAAAAAAGTGAGAAAAAGGAAGGGTAAATAACATGATCTGATAATCAATATAAAACGAAGCAACCAGATACTATCATAAAGCAATTGCTTTCATAATTATTATTGCAAAATGTATGAAAACAATAGATGCAAATGTCTCCTGAGAATGGTAAAACATCTCCCTGTGATTTCCCTGCCAGAACTGCATAATCTGAATCTAATTACCAGGAAATAATGTGCAAGCCCCAATTAGCAGACATTCCACAAAATAACTGACCGATGTTTTTCAAATCTGCCAAGGTCAAAAGGCAAAATAAACACTGAGGAAGTATTGCCGCTTAAAGAGACTACAGAGACTCGACAACTAAGTGCAAATTGTGATCCTGGGAAGAGCCATAAAGGACGTTATAGGAACAGTTAATAAATTTGACTATGAACTATGGATTAGACAACAATATGATATAAATGATATTTGTAATTAACTGTGGTTATATAGGAGAATGTCCTTGTTTTATGAAATAAATGCTGAGGTATTTAAGGGTAAAAGAGCATGATGTCTGCAACTGATTCTCAAGTTGTTTAGATAAAGAGAGAATGATAGAGCAATTGGGGTAAAATATTAACAACTGATTAATTTGGATGGTATCAGAATTCCTTCTAATCTTGCACCTTTTGTGTAGGCATGAAATGTTATCTAAACAAAAAGTTATAAAAGTGTGAAATCACTCAGGGAGCTTTGCTCACTTCTGTAAGAGTGTTAACAGTTAAGGAAGGACTGATAAGTTAAAACGTAGATAACTCCACAAACCCATTCTGCCTACCAAATTATGGGGTCACTATCAAACAACTGTCCTGTGAATAACAAGTACTTCTGGCAATAAAACACTCCTATTAAATTTAGACACAGACCTGAAGGAGTTCAACAAGATCCAAACAGGAACTACTAAAGGTCATTGTCAAACCTTAAGGCTGGTAGCAGAAGGTAAGTTTCTTCCCTGGGCAAGGCTGTCTAGTGAGTACTGCAACCCATTCTCTGATAGAAGGTTTAGAAAACCAAGCTAGAATGTCTAGAATTTATTCCAGAAAACAGATCTGGAAAATTAGCAAAACCTCTTCTTAAACAGTGGCTTTAAAAAAATTAAAATTAACTTTCACTGTGTTGGACACCCTATGAGTTGTTGGTCTTTCATTTCATTGTCAACAGAGCCCTGCAGGACTGGTGTTACCGTCTCTACTTTTACATATGAAGAAAATGCAACTTGAGAATTAGTGTAATTCGTTCTAACTCACAAAGGTAGGAAGTGATGGAAGTAAAATTCCAACACAAGGTCTGTGCTACTTCAAAACCCAACCCATCAAGACAGCACAAATAAACTGCATTTTGAAGAATCAAGTTTCATTAAATGATAACTGAATGCACCCCAAACTCTAAATTAACTAATATTAAATTATTACATGAGAATCTTAATAAGACAGCCCTTAAGGCAAAAGATGACTTTTTATTGACTCCAAACATTGTCAGAAAACTTTTCTTTTCATTTTAATTCAAATATGTTCACATATACACCAGACCTTGGGCTTTTCCCTACGCCAGTGGTTTTCACTGATGGTTCGCTCTCTCTCTCTTTCTGTCTCTCTCAATCTCTCTATCTCTCTCTCCCGCTTCTCTCTCTCCCTCCCTCTGTCCCTCCCTCACTCTCCCACCCCCATCTTTCTCCCTCTCTCTCTCTCTTTCTCTCTCTCTCTTTCTCTCCCCCTCCCTGCTCCCTGTCCCATTCCCTTGTCTTTTCTCCCTCTTTTAGACTGAGTGGTATAAAGAGTTACAAAGTTTTCTGCTGCCCTCCAGTGGTCTTATCCTGGAAGTGGCAGTCACGATAGGAAAAATAGCAAAACCTTTATAGAAGATAATAATAAAATGACACTTACACTCTTTTAGTGTTTTAAGATCGTGGGTTTCAGGGGACAGCACCTGTGGTTACTGAAAAGTTATTTAACTTCACAGGGCCTCAACAACCACATTTATAAAGGAAAAGTTAAAATATCTCCTCATGGTTGTCCCGTGGGTTGAGATAACATGCAAAAAGGTTTTGAAGTACAGTACTTGCTCAATAAAAGAAAAGTTTTACCTTATTTAAGACTGACAACTTTATATAAGGTTAAGGAAACTGATGCTAAGCATAAATTACTTGTTTTTTAAAGTTACTTCAGCCAACATTGTGGGTAGAACTAGACCTATAATTCAAATTTTCATATTCTAATTCTAGTTCTCGTCATGACATCTCAATATTCCAAAGTAACAATTGCTAATAAGGAATCTTAAGAATTTTTAAAGTCTTAAAGGGATATTTTCACACACTGCTAGTGGTTACCATTAAATCTGAAAAACATGCATTCCATTGATCAGTAGTCACATCTCTAGAGCTACATCTTAAAAATTGTGAGAAACACACAAAGATTTATGTAGTTGAAAACAAGCTAAATATAAGATATTTATTAAATAAACTTTGGTGCAAATAATAACAATTGGTTTTATTTATTGGAAAAGTTCTAGATGCCAGATGCTGTTCTAAGGGTTAAGAATGTATCAACACTAAAATGAAGTTGGTACTATTGTTATCTCCATTCAACACATGAGGAAACAGAGAGACAGAGAGGTTAAGTAGCTTGTCCAAGATCATACATTTAGGAAGAGGGAGTACCAGGAATTGAACTGAGATGTCTTATTCAAGAGTCCATGTTCTAGTCACTTATCAATCTTTTTCTGAGACTGTATAGTCCGTGGATCCACCCATGCTATTCCATTATGTGGCAGCACCTATATAATGGAATACAGTGAACCTTTTTTGAAAAATATGTTTCAATGGGTATTAAATTATATAGGGACATGCTTACAATAAAATATTAAGGGGAATAAACAGTATGCAAAACTGCATACCATATTAGTTCTAGAAACGTGTGTGTGTGTATGTCTAAGGGTGTATAAATCAAAACCCAGACCCTAATTAGTGGCTTTCTCCAAGTGATGAGTTATGTGTAATTTTTTCTCCTTTGTGCTTTCTAAATATTCTGAATATTTGTTAATGAGGCAGAACTGCTATGATCATCAGAAAATTTAGATTTAAAAAGATTTAGGTTGCCAAAAAATACTAGAATACTTAAGAACAGCATTTAGTTTACCTTAAAAGTTAAACATTGAATCCAGAAGTAAATATTTGCAAGAAAAACAATTATCAAGGATTGCTAACTTTTAGTTTCTTAAATAATGAATCCAGAGTATAAATACAAAATATCTGCAAGAAAATATAATTTTATCAAGGGTTGGGAAGAGAGGAAGGATGTTCAGACTAGAAAGGGTAGTACCTAAAAGAGAGTGCTTAATAGAACTCTGCTGGATTAAGTTTGCACAGTGGACCCTATTTTGACTTATGTCAGCTCTACATAAACAGTCCCCTGACAGTCATCATTAGGATTCGCTGGAGACTGGGATTGTGTGGACAGATGGCCTGATATCTTCAGAAGTGAAAATGGGGGAAGAGCTTTGAACTCAGAGGTACAATCTCTGGATTGGAGAATTTCAAAGGTGCCAGGGAAAAGCAGTACAAAGGGCCTTCTTTTTGACAATTACCCTAAAACACAGTTAGCTCTGTGACAGCCCACAGGGCCTATCAGCAGTGCCAGATGAGCCTATAGACACCCACCTTGAGGTGGCGCGTTCCCAGCTGCCCTGCGCATGCCAATCTTATCAGCTTTGATGGAAGCCTGGGGCTCCAGATAAAGCTACTTGGCCCCAGACGCTGGACAGAGCATGCTTTTTCCTGTTTGGCTGGGAAAGGGAAGGCTGAACTGCTGAGTCTGACACTTAACAGGACTTCGGCATTCCCCTGAAAACAGACTAGATCAGAGATTTGTTTTTTTTAATTGAAAAGTAACTTGGGTTCTCTTTAGAAACCCTTATTTGGTGCACACATCTGGCTATTTCACAGAGATTTCAGTTTTGCAAAGAAGTTGGAGTTGATTTCCTCCCTCAGACAAGCTATTAGTTGTTGGTGGGCAACAGAAGTTGCTCAGCATAGACAAAAGCAAAAAAGGTTCCTGCTGAGACCTAACGAAAACCTCCAAAGAGAACGCTGAGAATTCATCTCAGGATGAAGATGCAAGGGCAAAGGAGAAGCACTTGTGACACAAGCAAATGGGGTCCATTGATCAACAGATGCAAGAAGATTCTTCTCCCAACTACTGCAGCTCCTACAGTGATAAGAATCTGGCTCCTTGGAGGCCTGCTGCCATTCCTGCTGCTCCTCTCTGGCCTGCAGAGACCCACAGACGGTTCTGAGGTAGGGGGACAATTGAGGAGGTGATCTCTTTATGATCAGTACTTCAACAGAGCATTCACCTGGCCACAGCCTTTAAATGGCCCAGACCTTAGGCATTCAGTTTCTAGTTTCATTCCGACATTTTAACAAATCATGTTAGTAAAGAGTGTTGAAAACAATTATTAAAATTGTAGAATCCTTCATTGTTTGTACACTTGACATTATGGATGCTAGTGGCATAAAGTTATTTTCTTGATCCACTGTAAAAATTAAGTAAAATATTGCTTCCATAGTACAAAACAATGCAAAATAAACCAAGTCTATTTGGCTTTAAACTCTGTCATACAGATTGACTTAAGTTTTAAGTATTCTAATAAAGATCTGTGTAACAAAAAAAACAACCTAATGTTAAGAGATGACAGAGTGCATATTTGAGATCTAGTAACATATTAACAAAGTTTCAGAGTTCCTCATGACAGTTGACAGAACATTATGTTATTGGTTTGGTTTGGTTTGGTTTGGCTCGGCTTGGCTTAAACAGATACCGTAGACCTATTTTAATACCTGTTGTGAAGAGTAATTGGTTAAAATCGTTTAATCAGTCTTAAAAATGTGTTCTAGTTTACAAACTAGCTGATGTCTCTTTATAAATAACACAGTAAAAATACCAAATGGGATGTTCTTTAAGTTCCAGTTCCAACATGCTTAATATTGACTGGATGGAATGTGATCCTTTAACATGTCCCTTAATGAGCACTGTTCATTAGGAAAACACCATTTCTTTGCCAAGAAAGAAATGTTTTAGAATTTATATAATTTACATATGGCTCTAAATGATAGACCGATGATATTCTATGGACTTCTATTCAAATCTGTCACTTCAGTTTAACATGCACCAGATGTCAATAAATAACATTCTGTTGGCCACCCATTAGAAAGGAATGTCCTTTGCCAGAAGGGGAGGGACTTTCCTGGGCACATTCCTGACCACTGTCCAACCCTTGACTCACTCTGCTCTCCCCGAGGTGGACAAATGTACTCCACTGGCAGCATGGGAAAAAACAACTGGGTGTGCTGAGTTTGGCTCTGCTCTTCTTCCTCCTGCGAGTTAGCCTGATGGCAAAGGGCATCAGTTCTCTGTTTCCCCATGACAAGAATCTTACCTGGGCAGGTCCCAGTTCAGTACTGCCTGCAAATGAGTCGGTTCCATTCTGGAATTTGCTCTTAACAAGCCACTTGCCATCAGACCTAACCATGTGACTGCTGTAGCGTGCCCTTATTCAGTAAGAAAACAGACATTTTGGCTTTCGTATTTTGCTATTTTTATTATCAGTGTTTTCAGAACCTGGGTAGACAAGAAGGTTGTTATTTACGAGAGCCCCCCCAGTACTATTCATAGCTTAAGGATAAAGTTCAAGGATTTAATATAGGTTTTGGGCATTCATAAAAGTGATATTTTTGAAAACACTACTGAGAGAATAGAAAGGGGGGAAAGCAGAGGAAACAGAAAGTATAATTAAACTATAAGGTTATGAATTTTTTCTTCAAAGTACTTAATATGCAAACATGCTGTGATTTTATTGATGTTAAAAGAGTTACTCCCTCTCTGGGGAGATGAGTTTTTCAAGTTTTCAGTAATTTATTTATCAAACCAAATTCAATCTCTAGCACAGGTCATTGACACAGGAAGGATTGGAACAGTGTAATGATTTTCAGTGAAACTTACTTCAGCAAATATTGGTTTCCAGGAGAAGACTTGGCCTTATAGAGTACAGCAAATCTGCAACCACATTCACCATCTGATTTGAAAAATTAAACTCAAGATTTTTATTTTTTTATAGGTTGCAATGAAAATCGACTTTGACTTCGCACCAGGTTCCTTTGATGATCAGTACCAAGGCTGTAGCAAAGAGGTTATGGAGAAACTAACTCAAGGGGATTATTTCACAAAAGACATAGAAGCCCAGAAGAATTACTTTGGGATGTGGCAAAAAGCTCACTTAACCTGGCTTAACCAAGGAAAAGTTCTACCCCAGAACATGACTACCACGCATGCTGTGGCTATTTTGTTTTATACATTGAACAGCAATGTTCGTTCTAACTTTACTAGAGCCGTGGCCTATGTTGCCAGGGCTCCACAGCAGTATGAACGTTCATTCCAATTCAAATATTTACACTACTACCTCACCACAGCAGTCCAGCTGCTGAGGAAAGACAGCGTCATGAAGAATGGCACTCCTCTGTGCTATAAGGTGCATTATAGGACGAAGGATGTCCACTTCAGCGCCTACACAGGTGCCACCATTCGATTTGGCCAATTCCTCTCCACATCCCTCCTAAAAGAAGAGGCACAGGAGTTTGGGAACCAGACACTATTTACCATATTCACCTGCCTGGGTGCACCTGTACAATACTTCTCCCTCAAGAAGGAAGTCTTGATCCCTCCCTATGAGTTGTTCAAAGTTATAAATATGAGCTCCCACCCAAGAGGAAACTGGTTGCAGTTGAGGTCAACTGGGAACCTGAGCACGTACAACTGTCAGCTGCTAAAAGGTATTCTTTATCTAAATTGAGGCCATTCACAGACCACTGCTCTTTTATAAAAGTTATTTTTTCTCAGTGGGCTTGAGGGGAAAGACCAAAAACATGAAAACTGGCCTTCAGTAATGATGGAACTGACAGATTAGAGAAAGCCACTTTATTGGCTTCTTCTCTTTTCTTCCTGCTCCATTACCTCTAGGACAATAAGTTTTGCAATGAAATTATTGTGTAGAAAATTGCAGACAGACAGAGTAAAGCTTGACTGGAAGGTGGAGCATAAAGATAGCACTTTTAACTTCTCCCTCAAACTCATTGTTTTTGTCATCGTCATTACATGGATAGGAGTTCTAAAAGTAAAGCAAGAGGCAAGACATTTATTCATTAATTTTCTGTTCATTAACCATCTTCTATTGTGATGGGGGCCCTGGAAATACAGAATGAATAAAGCAAAATAATAACCTAGGAGGATTTTTAGTCTAATGAGAAATGGAAATATGAACAAATGTATACACTCAGAAGTACTAAGTGATATACCAAATATTTAAGCAATAGCTGTGGCTGCTCAGTGCAGACTGCTCAGTCAGAGCTACTCATTCTCTCCAGGAACAGTGAGGAAGGCTTCATAATAGAGAGCCACAGGAGACTTGTCATGAGAATGGCAGTTTTCAATGAAAGAAAAGTCATTTTAAGCAGAGAATAGCTTGCTGTGGTTTGAATGTGTCTCCCAATAAGTTCCTGTGTTGGAAGCTTAATCTCTAATGCAACAGTGTCATGAAATGGGCTCTAATAAGAGATGATTGGATCTTTCCTAATAAGAGATGATTGGATAAATGGATTAATGTTGTTATCATGTGAGCAGGTTAGTTATTGTGAGAGTATGTTATTGTAAAGACAGTCTGATCACTGGTGCCTCTCTCTGTCTTGTGTGCCCCCTTCTCTTCCACCATGTTATGGTATAACACAAAGGCCCTCACTAGATGCTGGAGCCATGCTCTTGGACTTCCCATCCTCCAGAACTGTGAGAAGTATATTTATTTTCTTTACAGATTACCCAGTCTGTGATACTCTGTTATTGCAACAGAAAACAGACTAAGACACAGTATATGTTAATCACAAGGATTTCAAACAGCCTGGTGTCTTCTGAAATTCTGGGTGGCTGGTATGTAGGATGTGTAGGATATGGGAAAAGAATAGGAGTAGGAAGGGAGGAGGGGATTTATCCAGGTGGGAGAATTCTGATAGGGCCTTATTATAAAAGGTCTTGTATTTCGTGCTAAGGACCTTTTAATTTTATGCTGTAGGTAATAAGAAGTCATTAGAAGTTTTAAGGAGTAGAAATCAATTTGATCAACATCTTAGAAAGGGCTCTGATGATATTGTGAAAAATGAACTGAAGCAGGAAACATTAGAGATATCAAAATACAAAAAAAAAAAGTTAAACTTTTTTTAAGAAAAACATGGCTGATCGAATTCTATGTTGCCACCTAGTCATTTCATGGAGGGGTAGTTGTGTAGCAAATCCTGTGCTCTGTTAGATTCAGAAAAAAAAAAAAAAAAAAAAAAAGACTGTCTTTATTAATATATAAATTTATTCACACTCACAGTTAGCTGCAACCCAGTTGCAGGGTCTACCTTCAATATATCCCCAAATTCGTCTTCGCTCTATCATTATTGCTATGATTTATAATTCAGGCTCTCAGCATTTCTCAGCATTTCGGGGTGGTAGTGTTGCAAAGGTGTTCAAACTGGCATCTAGACTGAGGTCTAGAATCTGCTCACTCTGTCCTAGCTATAAATACAGAACAGGGAGAGGAGACCTATTAATACTGTCATCTCCTCACATTTCCCCTTGGAAGCATGGCAGCAAAACGAGTGAAATGAGTATCTGCCCCACAGACACAGGAGATTAGTGTTTGTAGAGGATGAAAAACTATAGTAGAATATGAAGAAAACAGTGAGATTTTGATAATAAACCAAAACATTCATAGCCAGGTTCCAGGATTCTTTAGAACTACACCTGACTAGGATATGATTACTTCATTCTCATCATGAATTTGGGGCATATAATTCTTCACTAGGATAGTAAGCACAGTAAAATATATTCAAAGAAAAATTACAGAAGACTTATATCAAGCATTGAGTGGGAAACTGTGGGAGAGGAGTATATAATATAAACTATTACTCACATTCTGCCACTCTATAAACCTCAAAGAAAAATATTTCAGGACACTCCCACCCAAATCAATCTTTGCTTTCCTATGGCAAAACTACTCAAATGCAACTTTAACTTAGTTTTGAGTTAAGGTTTAGCTGGGATAGCCACATATATCACTAAATTCTGAAAGTTGGGTTGGTCTTCATGAAATATTTGGAATCACAAATCACGCTTAAGGGAATCAATAATCTTGTATTGCTCTGTGAGCTCCCTGTGGTCAGGAACTTGACTACAGAGTATTTGAGAGCTAGGCAGGCAGGCAGTTTGAGCCCAGACCCACTCTGTTTGAATTTATATCCCACTGTACCACTTAATAGCTATGTGTTCTTGGTCAAGTTGCTTAAACTCCAAGTTTTTTCATCTACCTAATAATCACCATAACAGAACCTCAGAAGACTTTTGTGAAAATGAAAAAAAAAATGTAAAATGATTGGCCAAGTGCGGTGGCTCACACCCATAATCCCAGCATTTTGGGAGGCCGAGGCGGGTGGATCAATTGAGGCCAGGAGTTTGAGACAAGCCTGGCCAACATGGTGAAACCTCATCTCTACAAAAAGATGCAAAAAGTAGCTGGGTATCATGGCGCACACCTGTAGTCCCAGCTACTAGGGAGGCTGAGGTAGGAGAATCACTTGACCCCAGGAGGCAGAGGTTTCAGTGAGCTGAGATCGTGCCACTGCACTCTAGCCTGGGTGACAGAGAGAGACTCCATCTTAAAAGAAAAATAAATAAATAAAATTATTTATATATTATATAGCATATAGTAATAGTAAATTAGTGTTAGCTATTACTAACTTCAGTCCTCTGGCACATAGAAGTGCCCAGCCTATTTTGTTGAATGGTAAATGAACGAAGCATTCCCTTTAACATCTCTAAGCAATCTAAGCCTTAGACCACATTACCATATAACACAATTAATTAAAAACAGTTCCAATATTTGAAGAAGGGAAAATATTCTAGAAGCTTCAACAGCTAGTCAAAAGTAAGCTGTTGTCACAATGTAAATGATCGACATGGTCACTTGCACTGTGAGTTACCATAACTAAATTTTTGTCAGAAATTTATCAATTAGAAGCTTGTGTGGCCATGCGGCAAAGCTTGTAAATGGCAGAATAAAAAATACCACTGGTCATGGAGGATAATATTTTCTTTATAAATTGAAGTGAAGAGGGAAGAGATAGGTCAGAGGCATCATATAATCAGCCAAGAGCTGGAATTGGAGCATCTTCTCACCCTCCACAGCTATGAAACTATCTGAGAAGGTAAAAGAGGGAAAGGAATAAGCTCACATTGCAGGGATGCCTTTCTTCCTTTGACCCCAGACTCTGACTAAGGGTTGCAGAGAAGGCTGGTACATCCTCTGGTTCCACCTGACCTACCTAAGCCTCATCTGCCATTGGCTATCACAGTCATTTAGTTGAGGGCAAAAAATTGCAGTAGTGCCCCCTTACCTATGGTTTTGCTTTCTGTGGTTTCAGTTACCCATAGAACATATTAAATGGACAATTCCAAAGATAAATAATTCCTAAGTTTTAAATTGTATGCCATTCTGAGTGGTGTGATGAAATCTTGTGCCTTCCCTCTCGGGATGTGAATCATCCCTTTGTTTGGGGGATCCACAGTCTACACTGTGAGTCACTTAGTAGCCTTCTCGGTTATAAGATCTGCTGTTTCAGTATTGCAGTGTCTGTTTTCAAGTGACCCTCATTTTGTTTCATAATGGCCCCAAAGTGCAAGAATAGTGATCTTGGCGATTCAGATATGCCCAAGAGGAAGTGCCTCCTTTGAATGAAAAGTTTAAAGTTCTCGACTTAATAGAAAAAAAGAAAAAATTGTATGCTGAGGCTGCTAAGATCTACAGTAAAAATGAATCTTCTACCTGTGGAATTGTGAAGAAGGAAAAATAAATTCATGCTAGTTTTGCTGCCGCACTTCAAACTTCATCATTGGTGGTATATGTACAGGAAAATAACATAGGGTTCAGTACTACCTGTAGTTTCAGGCATCCACTGAATGTCTTGGAATGTATCCACTAAGGATAAGGGGGCACTACTGAATATGGTCTTGGACGGTACACAATATCTACCTCTTCTGATTTAAAAAATATTTGATTGCCGGCCAGGTGCAGTGGCTCAAGCCTATAATCTCAGCACTTTGGGAGGCCGAAGCAAGTGGATCACAAGGTTAGGAGATCGAGACCAGCCTGACCGACATAGTGAAACCCCATCTCTACTAAAAATACAAAAATTAGCCAGGCATGGTGGCACGCACCTGTAATCCCAGCTACTCGGGAGGCTGAGGCAGGAGAATCGATTGAACCCAGGAGGCAGAGGTTGCAGTGAGCCGAGATTGCGCCACTGCACTCCAACCTGGGCAACAGAGCGAGCCTCCGTCTCAAAAAAAAAAAAAAAAAAAAAGTTTGATTGCCTTCAGAATGTTTTCAGTGATTCGCTACAGTGTTGATTGTTGTTTGTTTCTTTGTTTTTCTCTCAATCCATAAGCTAAGGAACATCAGAAAGTCATTTCTTGATAAGTAGTACTTACCCCAACATTCTGGAGCAGTATCGGACTGATCCATACATGAACAATAAGAGGAAGGAGGTAGTGTGTCTGTCTTATCTGGGGTCCTTAACAGGGAGGAAGTGAGGTCAGCAGACTCTCCCCAAACCTGACTTTCTAGATAGCTGCTATTTCCCACTTCACTGCTCCACTAATCCCAGCCTAGGGAATTCACAGATGGTGTTCTGGAGCACTGATACCTAACTCCTCATGAAACTGAAATCTTCTCTGGACGCTGTTTCTCATTCTTTCAGCCTTGTTTTGTTTCATGAGCAGGAGCCACAGGCTATTCTGTGTCCCCAGAAGTCCCTATAAGCCAAGTGAATTATGTTTTCTCTCCTGTTCCCTCTCGATCTGACAGACATGATACTGGAAAGACCACATGAAGACCTTTAAAATTACCCAGCCAGCATACTGTAATTCTCCCAAAGAAGAGACAGTATATTAAAGAGCATAGCTTCCCCAGTCCTTCAATTTATGCTAAAATCGGTCCTGTTAACTCGTGACTCAAGTTTAAAGAGTTTCCAGGAATCGGTTGCTTTTAGAGAGACAAGAGATCAAATTAATAGCATTATACAATTTTTAGGAAGTAAATTTGCAAAAGAAAAAATTGTCGTTCTAAACTAACAGCTTTCACTTTCCCCTCTAATTATTCTATCACCCCTCACATGACCTATACTCATTGCCATAGAAACAGGTGTTTTCATGCCCATTGGAAGACTCAGAATATGTTAACAGAATGTTAGTTATTTGCCCTTAATCTTGCTTCCTTCAGCAAAATAACCTACGCCAAAAATCTGTAAACACACAAATACATGCTCTGTTCTATATCGTTGGATTCACAAAGAACAGGGATTTATTTGTTAAAATGTTTCACATAATCAAAATTCTTAACATGTTTCTAGAAAAATATAGGCAATTGTTTGCAGTCAGCCTGGTTTTACATGTAAACTTCACTTTTTAAAAACCTGTACGATTCTGGTGGGGAGAAATGAATGAATGCATGTAAAATCTCTTAGAACAGTATCTGACAAATGTAAGTACTCAAAACTTTTGAGATACTATTACTATTACCATTATTATTATTTATTTTATTAGATTTCTATTTCTTCCCGTTTTCTTTTACTCTGGGCTTCAATTATCTAAAATTAGTTTACCCTATTTGTGGCATCACAATGACCTTGAAGTAGAGTGCCTGTCTCAGATAAATGGATGAAAGAATGAGTCACTGAATGAATCTGGGAGACCACACGGCATGGTGGAAAGTGAATAAACTTTGGAGCCAGAAAGATATGGGCATATGTTAGCAGCTAGGCGGCCTTGTGCAAATGACTTAACCTCTGAGCCTGTTTCTTCATTTATAAAATGGAAGTGATACTCACCTTGTGGAAATGCTGTGATAGCATTGGTGTCTCTGCATCCTCTCAAACACAGCTGAGAAACTCTGGGAAAGTACTTTGCACATGGAAGTGGGATAATGGCTTAATGGCACAAACATGTGCTTCAGTGAAATTGATAGTAAGAAGAGAAACAAAGGAAGAGGCAGAAGGAATAATGCTTTTCATTTTCGGGTGCTAAGTTTTTGCTAGGTAATATTCTAAAATATTAACAGTCATGCTCCTTGCATTTTGACAGAAAGAGGCTATAGATAGCATTTGCCTCAAACACTAGATTAACTTGATATAGTGCACATCAGTTTTGCCTTTTTCTGTTTTTTAAGAGACTATTTACTTCTGAACAGTCTGATAAAATTCAGGTTCAGATTCCATGAAATAGAAGTTATAATCATTATAATCTGTATTTCTTCCAGACTTTCTACCCTAAGGCAGAGATGACCAAAATCAGGTTATAATACACTGATAAAATGATATTTGTTTAGCAGTTTAGTTTACAAAATGCTTTGACACCCGTTATCTGTTTAGGTTTTACAACCACCCTGTAAGTCAGGTTATTGACTCCGCTGTGCTGATGTGAATGCTGAGATTCAGAGGGCTTAAGTGATTTGCGTAAAATTATTCACAGTTTACAAATGACAAAAATAGGATCCCTCCCCATGTTTTCTAATAAGAATTCCAGGACGGTATTCTCCACAGACTGGTTTCAGGGGATTCATTCATTCTTCAGCAAATATAACTGAGAAACTGCCATTAGTTTTAAGCTTCTTGACTATGACTGTTTACACTGTAAGTCAGTTCACACACACACAAATATGCAAATACACACATATTCATAAAATACAACAGTTATCCTTTTCACAGGCAGTGTAATGCTAGTGTTTTCCATTCTAACCTATTTTATTACATTATTAAACAATGACGACTATGACCTCCTAAGCTGATGTCACAACCCGTCAATGGATCACGTTCTCCAATTTTAAAAAAATACTGTAAAAAGGTAAAGAGAAAATTAAAAACTTTGAAGAGATAGTCAAATAGAAAACTAAAGACAACTACAAAAGTAAAAAAAAATGTGAGGTATCCTCAAATAAAACACTTCTCAGTTTGTAATTAATTTAATGCACAGCTGTCTTTCATTTATTTTCCTAAATATATGGTCCATCTAACAACAATAATGATAATAATGCCGGGTAGAAATGATAATGGCCATACAAGAGATAAAGAAAAAGTATCAACAGAGTTAGTTACTTTAACCTGACATAAAATTAAAAGGAAGCTATTTTTAACATCCTAATTATTATAAAGAGGGCTTATGAATTTTGTTGAAGAATGAGTATGATTACAAGACAGTAGTGTCTCTATGTTTGTCTCTTATTTGGGCATCTTCATAATAGCAGCTATCATTCATTCATTCAACAAATCATTATTTATTGGGCACTGGCTATGTTCCAGGCACTATCCTAGGTATAGGGAAGGAAATAGGTGAAAATCTCTGCCCTTGGGGATTTACATTCATTGATGTGAAGCAGAAATAAACAAAATAAAGAAGTAAATTATGTCATAGCTGGTAGGCATTAGGTACTAAGGTGAAAAATAAAGCAGAGTAAGGAGATAGGGAACACCATGGGAGGGAGTGGTAATATTAAACTGGGTGATCAGGGAAAACCTCACTGAGAGGATGACATTTGAGCCAAGGTTGAAAGGAGATGAGAGAGCCAGTCCCATGAATATCTGAGGAAAGAGCATTCCAGGAAGAGATCACAGCAAGTGCAAATGCCCCAAGTTAGAAGCAACACCAAGGACGCCAGTGTATGGGAATGAATGAGAGAAAAGTAGTAGAAAGTGAAGACAGAAGATGATGTAGATTTGATTACATAGGACCTTGAAGGCAGTTGTAAGGACTTTGACTTTTCCTCTTAGACAGGATACCACTGAGAGGTTTTGGGCAGAGAACATAGAAGATTGTGTCAAAACTGATCTAGCAGCCCAGTAGAGAATAAACTGTAATGAGGTCAGCAGAGAAACCAAATAGGGGGCTATTTCGATCATTCAGATGACAGATGAAGGTGGTAGAGTGGAGGCAGTAAGGTTTGACCAGATTCAGAGCCAAGAGGAGGTCCTGACACACTGGAAGTGAAGAGTGAGGGAAAAAGAAGAGTGAAGGATGACTCCAAGGTTTGGCTAGAGTAACTGAAAGGATGCAGGTGGCACTCACTGAGACGGAGAAGCCTGGGGATGGGGTAGATTTAAGAGCAGGAGTTTGGTATTTGACACGTTATATCTGAGCTGTGCAATAGTAACCCAAGCAGAAGTGTTGAGTGGATAGTTGGATGCATGAGTGTAGAATTCCGAGGAGTGACCCAGGATGGAAAGATAAATTTGAGGTCAGTGGGTGATCGGTGCTATTTAAAGCCATGAGACTGGATGAACTCCCCAAAAAAGTGTGTAAATAAAGGAGAGAAATGTCCAAGGACCAAACCTCAGGACACTGCCTTTTTTTTTTTTTTTTTTTTTTTTTTTTTTTTTTTTTTTGAGACGGAGTCTCGCTCTGTCACCCAGGCTAGAGTGCGGTGGCCGGATCTCTGCTCACTGCAAGCTCCGCTCCCGGGTTTACGCCATTCTCCTGGCTCAGCCTCCCGAGTAGCTGGGACTACAGGCGCTCGCCACCTCGCCCGGCTAGTTTTTTGTACTTTTTAGTAGAGACGGGGTTTCACCGTGTTAGCCAGGATGGTCTCGATCTCCTGACCTCGTGATCCGCCCGTCTCGGCCTCCCAAAGTGCTGGGATTACAGGCTTGAGCCACCGCGCCCAGCCAGGACACTGCCATTTTAAAAGGTCAAGTACAAAGAAGATGGAGAGCCTGGGTGTGTTGACTCACACCTGTAATCCCAGCACTCTGGGAGTCTGAGGTAGGTAGATTGCTTGAACTCAGGAGTTCGAGACCAGCCTGGGCAAGATGGTAAAACCCTGTCTCTACCAAAAATACAAAAAAATAGCCAGGCATGGTGGCGTGCGCCTGTAGTCCCAGCTACTTGGGAGCCTGAGGTGGAAGAATCACTTGAGCCAGGGAGGCCAATGTTGCAGTTAGCAGAGATCGCACTGCTATATTCTAGCCTGGGTGACAGATCAAGACCCATCTCAAAAAAAAAGATGGAGAAGGAATGGCCAGTGAGGGAGGAGAAAACCGATAGAGTTGTTGTCCTAAGAGCAAAGTGAAGAGTAAGTAGCAAGGAAGATGGAGTGATTCACTATCATAAATATGGTTGATAGGTCAAATACAGTGAGGACTCAGAATTGCCATTTACATTCCAGGAAGCTCAACATATAATCTCTTGAATCAGACACTCTAGGTTAAATACTGGTTCTGTCGCTGACTGTGTGGCCTAAGAGAGACCCTTAAGCTCTCTAAATACTGGGAAAGGGTGAGACTGAAAATCCTTCTGATCTTTAGCCTCAATGAAGAGGAAAAAAAATCGTTTGAGAACCATTCTAATGACTGACCTGCTAAGCAGTATTAATGCTTCCTAGGTCTCTATAGGGATTCACATAATTTGATTTTAACACAAACTTTGACAAAAGTTTAGAAAGATGTATGCTCTTAATTTTCCTTGCCAACTCTTATTGGTGAAAATTGAGGTGTTGAAAATTACTGTATCTACTCCAGCCTGGGTGACAGAGTGAGACCTCCATCTCAAAAAAATAAGACAGAAATTACTAATTACTGTGTGTGTATATATATATATATATATACACACACACACACACACACACACAGAGTAAATTTCTGTCTTTTCTGTCTTGAATTTCTACTTGTATACACACACACACACACACACACACATTCCTATATAGAAATTCCAAAAAACAGATAGATAGATAGATAGATAGATAGATAGATAGATAGATAGATAGATAGATAGATAGATAGATAGATAGACAGAGTGTGAAAATAGTAGAAATGCATTTCTCCCTCATCTGGTTATCCTATCAAAGAATATGAGCAAATATTGAGGCAATTAGAGTTGAATCTCTTCCTCCCAGAAACATCTTTTCTACCTTAAACAATCAGTGAAGACTGGCTGAAAAGAGATTCCAGTCTTTATTTAGACTATTCTTTTACGGGGTTTCCATCTCCCATCTCATTTCAGTCCCCATCCCATTGTATGGTCAATTATTAGTTATATCTGACAATTTTTTTTTTATTTTCCAGTTTTGCTTCCACACCGAACTGACTGCTAACCTGTCCCACATTTCCTGTGAAAGGTGTATATGTGTAGTTAGTACACACACACACACACACACATACACACACACACCCGAAACAGGACTATGTGAATATTTCTTGCTCACCTTGTAATGAAAAATTCTATGGATGGACATGTAATACACAGACAAACAGTTTAGTGGTTAAGAATGCAGAATTGAGACAAACTGGTCAAATTTGAATGGTGCCTACACTACTTACGAGATGTGTGACACTGGCAAGTTTTTTCACATCTCTGTGTCACAATCTCATCAACTAAAAACCAAGGATAATGACAATAAAAATCTCATAGGTTTGTTGTGAGGTTTAAGTAAGTTAATATATAGCAAGGGCTCAAAATAGATACTAGCACAAAAAATCAGCATTCAGTTTGCGTTAACTTTCATAATGGTGATGAAGATGATGATAATTAAGATGGAGATAATGATAACAGTGATTATGCTGCTGGTGATGATAAAGATGGAAAATCAGATCTCTACCACCAGCTGGCTGGGTTACCTGGGAGTACATCTTTTAACCTCTTGGTGTCTGTTTCATCATCTACAAAATAAGCAAGTTATGTTCGAAAAATCTAAAAGAATGTGTTTTAAGTAGCTAACTTCAAATGTTTTTATTAGGAATTTTCTAAGTTAAGAAAGTGGATCAATGGAGAAATGAGGTGGTTTAAAAAAAAACAAAAACAAAACTCTGCTACCTAAAATATCTCTAACTTTTGTTTTGTTTTTTACAGCTTCCAGCAAGAAATGCATCCCTGATCCTGTAACTATTGCATCTCTCTCCTTTTTGGCCAGTGTCATCATCTTTTCCAAAAGCCTTATACTCGGCTTGTGAAGGAATCTTGTGACTCCTTTTATTTAAAAAAATTTTTAAATAAAATCTTTTTTATTGGCCTTTTGGCTAGAAATGGAAATTTGTTTTCCAGGAAGGATGATCCCATCATACTTCTGCTGAAACCAGTACATGGTCTCCTCTTTGCTAATTCTCTTATGCCTTTCCTTGCACCCCTTTGCCTTATTTCAATCTGAGCACCCTAAGTACTCTTGGGGAAATCACTCTGCCCATCTAGCAACTGATGCAGAGCTGGCTCAGCCCACTGACTGTGATTGGCCTGTAACTCAGGCCTTAGCCAATCAGTATATTTCTTCTTCATGGACACAAAGATTCATGCTGGAATAGAAAATGTTCCAATCAGAGCCTGTAAGATACAATCAGGGTACTTTTTTGGAAATGCAATTGGAAATAGAATGGGAGCTTCTTTTCTGAATGGATATTAATGAAAGCAGGGTAGGAGCTTATAGCTGCCAGTAGAGATCCTGCCACCAGGAGAGGAGACCGAACCTCCTTGAGAAAGGACCTAACACAACAAAGGAAGAGCTGATAAATGAAAAGAAACTGAGACCTGATGAGAGTGTATAAGCCTCTGGATCCAACTTTGCCTAAACCTGAATACTCCAAGATTTTTCATTATATAAATCAATAATTTATGGTTTTGCCTGCATAATTTGAATTAGATTTTCTATGTCAAGCATCAAGCAGTTGAAGGAGTTCCAATGAATACAAGGACTCTTCCTTTTTTTTTTTTTTAATTTAGTTATTCCAAATAGGAACAAATCAAAGAAGATCAAGTTAGAAAGCAAAGGACAAATTTTTCACCAAACGGAAAAGCTTTGAACCCCAGAGATTAATCAAGGTGTGAATTTTCTTCAGATATTTTTATGAGCATTCAAGATCAAGCTAGTATGGTCTCAGATGAGAAGACACATGGAAACTTGAGAAATAAAAGGGAAAGTTAATGAAAGATGTTAGTGAAATCTCATTCACCAGCACTAATGGGTGTTCATGCATGTTCCTAAGACATTACAAAAGTTAAAATTTAAACTCATACGTTAATTTATAGAGAACTTGATGGCAAATTTAAGTCTTCATAGCAAATTTAAATATTAGGAAAACATAAGGGTATGTGTGAAGGTTAACAGAGATTATGAGAGGAAAAAAACACTGATTACAAACGAATATCAGCGATATCGTGAGGTCTCATTACATGTAAACTAGCAGATGCAGAGAAGTATAAATTGTTGAATTGCATAGCTGGAAATGTTCTCTAACGCTTCCCTCAGGGAGTAATTTAGGTAGAGACATAAGGGATTGTTTAACCTGATCACGATCACTAAAGACCCTGGGATCAGGCTAAATGGAGTAAAGATGTGGGCTAACTCTGTAATTTTGGATTTTGAAAGTCCATGCTCCTTATCCCTTCTGAGATTTGGATAAGAAGCAGCAAAACTGAAAATCGGTCCATCTATTTACTCTCCATAGGACTTCCTGAATGGCCTGTGTCATGATCAAAGAAACAGAATGGGGAATAAGCTACATAAAATTACCTGGCAGGGAGTTCAGGCATCTCTGTACTATCATTCTTTACATTGGGATTTGAAACTAACAGGGCCAAATCACCTCTGTCACCTAGTTGCAGTAGCCTCTACGGTCAATAAAAGGAAATAATTTCTGCCAGGCATGGTGGCTCACCCCTGTAATCCCAGCAGTTTGGGAGGCCGAGGAGGATGGATCACGAGGTCAGGAGTTCAAGACCAGCCTGGCCAGCATGGTGAAACCCCGTCTCTACTAAAAATACAAAAATTAGGCAGGCATGGTGGTGTGCGCCTGTAATCCCAGCTACTTGGGAGGCTGAGGCAGGAAAATTGCCTGAACCCAGGAGGTGGAGGTAGTGCAGTGAGCCAAGTTCACACCACTGCACTCCAGCCTGGGCAACAGAGTGAGACTCGATCTCAAAAAAAGAAAAAAAAGAAAGAATTTCTACAAACAGACAATTTATGTGACTTGCATAGGATAGGGTCTTTGGCAGTTTGGTGGCTACCTAGTAGACAGTCCTGGGGGCGTGGCTCTGGGAGCAAGCTTTTCCAGTGAGCATTGATGAGTCAGTAATGACATGCTATGTTGGGAAAAGCCAACCAACATCTTAAGTACATTTTTCCTGTGCCATAGAAATGCATGTATTGAGCCATACTATGTACAAAGCACTTTGGGGATTAAAAGTTGAGAACACTAGGCCAGATCTCTCATGAGTTTACAATCTCTTGGGAGAAATTAAGAACATAAGCAAGCCACAAGTGAAAGGCCAAAAAAAAAAAAAAAAAGGCGAAAATCAAGTTTTCTGTTCAAAACAATTCAAAAGAAAGATTTCTTCCAATCTAGCCAAGAAGAGACAGCTGGAAGGCTTTAAGTAAGAGGCTGCATTTGAACCAGTCCTTAGGGCTCTAGCCTGGGAGAAGGGGTGAGCGGAAGGAGAAAAAAACAAGAAAGAGTATGTGCCAAGTGTGTAGTGCCCAAAACAAGGCCAAATATTAAATATTAAATGCTTGAAGCTGAGACAGAAATGTGATTCCTCTGGCCTATGGTTAGATAAAGCTTTCTATCAGAGATGCGGTTTTATTTAGAGGAAAGTAGAAAATAGAAGCAGATACAGAATGATCGATGTATGTACAGCATAAGGTCAGGGAGCAGACAGGTCTGGCAGAGAGTGAGGGGTGATGTGGGCTGGACAGGCAATTGGAAGCCACTCAGTGAAGCTAAAAAGTCAGCCAAAAGCATTTGATTTCCATGAGAAGTCACAATTTTCTGAGTAAGACAATTCTCCTAAAGCGTTGACTCTCCAGGCACAAGCAGCAACAGCATCCTTTAAGAACTCGTTTGAAATGTGAATTTTAGAGCCTGATCCCAGACTACAGAATCAGAAATTGAACAGTCTGTTTTAATAAGTCTTCTAGATGATTCTGCTAAACACCAACATTTGAGAACACTGTGACTTACATGATTATGATCCTTAGGGTTGTTTTAATTATGCTTTAAGATGAAACATAATATTTAGAAACATCCTCAAATGTAATATCACTTTATTTATATTCTTCTTAGTGACTGACATTTCAAACAGGCTTTCTGAATTATTTATTTTTATTTTAATAAAGCAAAACTACAGGTAAATGTTTTGCCAGATGACTTTCGTGTACTATGTTCTAACATACCATGTTTGGCACCAAAAGATCTTAGAAACCGCCATGAAAAACCATAAGATTTGAATTAGTTTTCTGACAGAAATGAACAGTTCTGTTGTATCCCTACTTGTCACTGGCTTTCTTAAACACAGAAATATTCATTTCCATAGTCTTTATGGCTTTTTGGAGAATCTCTAAGATTGGTCCCATAGCCTTGACAATTTGTTCCAACAAATCTGCTGCTGACTCTATGGGATTTTTGGAATCCTCAGTTTTTAGTGCATCCTGCAGTTTTTTCAAGGTGTCTATCATAGTGGCTTTGGAAGAATCTGGACTCCTGGTTCTCTCCGATGTGGTGACATCTGATTGCTCTTTGGTGTCTTCTGTATAGAAGTCACTTAATTGAAGATTCATGATGGGGAATTTCATCAAGTGTGAAAGAGAAGATTCCAAACTCCCAAGGATGTTACTGCTGTTTAGCGCAGAGATGATGACTGGTGTATGGGCACTTTTGAACACTTCTTTAGCTGACTGATGCAACTCCTCTACATTGGTACCCTTCTGAAACACAGAGTACATGGCCATTGCAACCTTGGAACCTAAAGACTCCTTTTGAATTTTGTCATGTTTTGCATCCACTACAGATTGCATCTCCTTAAAAATTTTGAGCATTTGCTCAAAAAAATCCTTAATGTTACTATTGTTTTTCACAGCCATCAAAAGGATTTGAGTATTCATACTGCGGTTAAACAACTCAGTCAGTGTGTTTGTGACAGAAGCAAAATCTTGTACATGAAAGAAGAACATTTTGGCAGCTTGAATCAGTCTCTCTTTATCCTTTTCTGACTCTGAAGACATCTCTTCAACAAAGAAGTTTCAGCACTGCAAAGCAAAGCAGTAATCCCAATGAAAACTAAAAGTCGATTTGGCAACCATAAAAAACTGAAAGTATAGTCTAAATATGAGGATAACTCCTGCCAAGGGCAGGAAAGCTATACAAACATTAAAACAAAAATGATACTTTGCTTCAATAAAAAAAAATCACAAAAATAATTAAAACAGAGTAGAACAGGGTTTTATCACTGAATTTATACCACATATCAAATACTGTATGCTGGATCCCAAATATATGGATAGATTCACATACTGAATTGCACTACACTCAAGGATATTACCCTTGACAACTATTCAGTGTAGTGAAAAATATTGGATAAATCTTTACAAATTACATAGAGGGTCTCTGGTTCCAGTTAAGGTAGACTAAGCACACTCCATCCAATCTTTCCTACTGATTACAACTAAAAATCTGAACTGAATATATAAAATCCCTATCAGATAATGCTGAAAGCTAGATGACAAAAGACCAAGGAAGTAGGGAGTACGGCATTGAAAGGACAACAAAGCAATGAAGCTCTCTGACTTTTTGTTTGAGGGTGGGTGTTTTGTTGTCGTTGTTGTTGTTTGTCTTTTCCTCCTCCCTATATATCCCACCTTGGGCTCTAGGACCGCCTGGAATTAGAACTGTGAACATGCCCAAACAGGGAGAGCTCCAAAAAAAACCTATTCTGCCTAGCAAATCAGGAGCAGGGGCCTCTGCCGGGTAGATCCCTTTTGATCTAGTTGCCGGCAGCAAAATGGTAGCCCCCCACCCCCACCGACCGAGCCCTCTGTCTGCCCTCAACTAGTCATGAGCAGGAGGCAGCCCCAAACACTTCTGACTTCAAGTGCTAGGAAGTAACAGCAGTGCCACCCACCCCCATCCCCTACTCCCCACCCCACCCCCACACACATCTCACAAGCACAGCAGAGGTCAGTCAGTCCTTTGCCCCCGCCCCTGCCAACTGGCAGTGAAAAGGCTGTCCTTATGGGGTGGACCCCTTTTCACTCTTCCCACTCTACCCTGGGCAGAAGCAACTGTCATGCAGGGATGGTGGTAGTGATCTTGCAGGCTCCTTTCTCTCACTGCTTTGCCCCAAGATGAGAACCAGTTGCAATGGGAAGAGCTGAAACTGTTTTCCAGCCAGAACACCAGGAAAGGGGACCCCTGGGAATCAAATAGTGGGTGGCAGACCCACAGAAAGAAGCAAAAATTATAACCAAAAAATAGCACTGCTGGGATTTTCAATGCACGTAGACGCAATGTATATGACAATTACATCATAAAGGAGAGAGGGTAAGGAGACTTATGTAGCTGAAAGACTTCTTGATTTCACTTGAAGTGATAAAATATTAATTCTAAGCAGATTGTGTGAAGTGTGGAAGTATATTATAATCTCTAGAGTAGCCACTGAAAACAGAGCAGGAAACAATGGGGCCATGGAAGCAGAGATGGGGGTGATGTGGCCCCACATGCAGGGCTGATGATGGCCACCAGAGCTGGAAGAGGCAAGGAATGGATTCTCCCTCAGAGCCCCCAGAGGGGCAAGGGCCTGCTTGACTTCAGCCTTCCAGCCTTGAGAACTCTGAGAGGGTACATTTCTGTTGTTTAAAATCACTAAGTTTGTGGTAATTTGTGATAGCAGCCCTAGGATACTAATACAATAGGCAAATTAAAATGAAACTTCACAATTATTTAAGTAACTACTTATATTACTCAAAAGATGGCTTGAAAAGGAAAACAGAGAAATTTTAAAAACAGAACAGAAAAACAGAAAACTAATAATGAATGTTACACTTAATCTAAGCATATCAATAGTTACATTAAATATGCATTTCTAGAACTAATAACTAAGTTTCACAAGGTTGAAAAATACAAGATCAAATGTACAAAATCAATTGTATTTCCATATATTAGCAATAAAATAAAAATCAGAAATTAAAATTAAAACAATGACTTTTACAATATCATTAAAAATATGAAATATTTATAGATAAATCTGACAAGAGAGATGAAATATCTCTACACTTAGAACTGTAAAACATTGCTGAGAAAAATTAAGGAAGACCTAAATAAATAGAAAGATATATATTGTTAATGGACCAAAACAGTCAATATTGCTAAGATGTCAGTATTCCTCAAATTAATTTATAAAAACAACACAATTCCAATAAAAAATTCCAGCAGCTTTTCTGATATATATAAAAGACAATAAATGTTCTCTTAATAGAATTAAAATAGAAGTCAACAAAGAAGATACACGAAAAACTACAAAATATTATAAATTAACACACCCTTAAATAATCAAAAAAGTCACAAAAATATAGAAAATATTTTGAACTGAATGAAAATGAAAATATATCAAAATCTGTGGGATGAAACTAAAGCAGTGCTTAGAGAGAAATCTGTAGATTAAGTGTTTATATTAGAAATGAAGATACAAAATGAATAATTTTAACTTCTATCTTAAGTTAGAAAAGAAGGAGCAAACATTCAAAGTAAGCAAAAGGAAATAAAGAGTAGAAATCAGTGAAATTCAAAACAGAAAAAATAGACAAAATCCAATAAAACTAAAAGGTGTTTCTTTGAAAAGAAAAACCAATAAAACTGTTAAACTTTAAGACAGATTGACCAAAAAAAGGAGAGAGAACACAATTACCAACATAAAGAATGAGATGTCACTACTGACCCTACAAACATAAAAAGGATAATGAGAGGACACTATAAACAACTCTGTGTGCACAAATTCAACAATCTAAATGAAATAGACCCATTCCTTCAAAGACACAAGCTATGAAAACTCACCCAAGTAGAAACAGAAAACTTGAATAAACCTATTTTTCTTAAAGAAATTGTATCTGTAGTTAAACACCTTCTAGAAGAGAAAATTCAAGACACAGATGGTTTCAGTGGTGAATTCAAACAATCATTTAAAAAAGAATAACAATTCTACACAATATCCTCCAGAAAACAGAAAGGGAGACTAATTCATTTTGTTTTCTTTTTTTTTTTTTTTTTTCTTTTTTTTGAGACGGAGTCTCGCTCTGTCCCCCAGGCTGGAGTGCAGTGGCCAGATCTCGGCTCACCGCAAGCTCCGCCTCCCGGGTTCATGCCATTCTCCTGCCTCAGCCTCCCGAGTAGCTGGGACTATAGGCGCCCGCCACCATGCCTGGCTAATTTATTTTTGTATTTTTAGTAGAGACGGGGTTTCACTGTGTTAGCCAGGATGGTCTCAGTCTCCTGACCTCGTGATCCAGCCACCTCAGCCTCCCAAAGTCCACGAGAGAATATTTCTCAACTCATTTTATAAGGCTACCATTGTAGAAAAATAAGAAAACTCTAGACCAATATTCCTTAAGAACATACATATAAAAATCCTCAACAAAATATTATCAAATCCAATCCAAAAATCTATAAAAAGAATAATACATCGCACCCAATTTAAGGTGTATCCCAAAAATGTAAAGTTGGTTCAACATTAAAAAATCAAACTAAACAAGAAAAACCACATGATCACATCAGTAGATGCAGAAAAGGCATTTTTAAATATTCAATATCCATTCATAATTAAAATTCTTAGCAAACTAGGAATATAAGAAAACTTCCTTAATCATAGAGGGCTCTTACAAACAACCACAGCTAACATAATAAGAGACTAATTGTTACCCCTTAGGACCAGGAATTAGTCAGGTATGTCCACTTTCACCAGTTCTATTTAATATCATACTGGAAATCTTAGAAAGTGACGTAGGACAAGAAAAAGAAAATATTCAAATTGAGAAGGAAGAAATAAAACTACCTCTGTTTGTAGACATGATATCTACATATAAAATCCCAAGGAATCTACACAAAAGTTCTTAGAGCTATTAGTAATTTTAGCAGATGCAAGGTCAGCATTCAAATATCCACTGTTTTCTATTCACTAGGAATGAACAATAGGGAACCAATCATTTTTATAAGTATCATTTATAATACTCTCTCAATAAAATCTTAAATATAAACCTAAGAATATATGTGCATAATCTGTGCACTAAGATTTAAAAAAAATTCTGAAGTAAAAAAAAAAAATCAAAGAAAATGTAAGTAAATGGAGAGACAAACTCTGTCCATGAATTGAAAGACCCTATAAAGCAAAGATGTCAACTCAAACTCTGTCCATGGATTGGAAGACTTATGTAGTTAAGATGTCAATTTTTCCCAAATTGCTCCACAGAATTAATGCAATCACAATAAAAATGCCATCAAGATTCTTTATAGATATAGAACAGTGAATTCTAGAATATATATGTAAATGTAAAGGAACAAGAATAGACAAAGATTTTTCTAAAGGAACAGCTAGAAGACTCATACAATCTAATATTAAGATATACTACAGTAATTGAGACAGTATGGTATTGCTGATGTGATATGTAGATGAACCTAACAGAATAGAAAGTCTAGAAAAAGACCCACAAATGTGGTCAATTGATTTTTTTTTTTTTTTTTTTTTTTTTTTTTTTGAGATGGAGTCACCAGGCTGGAGTGCAGTGGCACGATCTCAGCTCACTGCAACCTCCACCCCCGCCCCTCCGGATTCAAGCAATTCCCCTGCCTCAGCCTCCCAAGTAGCTGGGACTACAGGTGCGCACCACCACACCTGGCTAATTTTTTTGTATTTTAGTAGAGACGGGGTTTCACCATGTTGGCCAGAATGGTCTCGATCTCCTGACCTCGTGATCTGCCCACCTTGGCCTCCCAAAGTTCTGGGATTACAGGCATGAGCCACCATGCGTGGCCGGTCAGTTGATTTTTAACAAAGATGCAAAGGCAATTTAATATAGAACGTTTAGGTGTTTTCACCGTAGAAGAAAACATAGGCAGTACCATTTAGGATATAGGTATGGGCAGAGACTTCACGACAAAAATGCCAAAAACAATTGAAACAAAAGCCAAAATTGACAAATGGGATCTAATTAAACTAAAGAGCTTCTGCACAGCAACAGAAATTATCATCAGAGTGAACAGGCAACTTACAGAATGGGAGAAATTTTTTGCAATCTACCTACCTGATAAAGGTCTAATATCCATAATTTACAGGGAACTTAAATTTACAACCCCATCAAAAAGTGAGCAAAGGATATGAACAGACACTTCTCAAAAGAAGACCTCTACATGACCAACAAATGTATGAAAAAAAAAAAACCTCAACATCACTGATCATCAGAGAAATACCAGTGAGATACCATCTCATGCCAGTCAGAATGGAGATTATTAAAAAGTCAACAATAGATGCTGGCAAAGGTGTGGAGAAATAGGAATGCTTTTACCTTGTTAGCGGGAATGTAAATTAGTTCAACCACTGTGGAAGACAGTATGGCAATTCCTCAAGGATACAGAACCAGAAATACTATTTGACCCATCAATCCCATTATTGTGTATATACCCAAAGGATTATAAATCACACTACTATAAAGACACATGCACATGTATGTTTATTGCAGCACTATTTATAATAGCAAAGACTTGGAACCAACCCAAATGCCCATCAATGATAGACTGGATAAAGAAAATGTGGCACATATACACCATGGAATACTATGCAGCCATAAAAAGGAATGAGATCATGTCCTTTGCAGGGACATGGATGAAGCTAGAAGCCATCATCCTCAGCAAACTACCACAGGAACAGAAAACCAAACACTGCGTGTTGTCACTCATAAGTGCGAGTTGAGCAATGAGAACACATGAACACAGACAGGGAAACAACACACACCAGGGCCAGTTGGGGAGTGGGGGGTGAGGGGAGGGAACTTAAAGGATGGGTCAATAGGTACAGCAAACCACCATGGCACATGTATACCTACGTAACAAACCTGCATGTTCTGCACATGTATCCTTTTTTTTTTTTTAGAAGAAATAAAGAAAAACACACACAAAAAAGAAATAACAACAAAAAAAGAAAGTTTAGGGTTTTTCAACGAATGGTGCTGGAAAAGCCTGATACCCATATGCAAAGATATAAAGCTTGATTTTATGTCATACCATATACATACATAAATTAACTCAAAATGGGACATGAATATAAAAACATAAAACCATAAAACAGAAGAAAATCTTGTAATTTTTGGTTAGCTGATTAGTCCTTTGATATGTATGATACCAAAAGTATATCCATTAAAGAAAAAACGATAAATTGGCCGGGTATGGTGGCTCGTATATTGTTAGATTTATATTTAAGTATTTATATTTAAGTATTTTATTTTAGTGTAATCGCAACACTTTGGGAGACCAAGGCAGGCAGATCACGTAAGGCCAGGAGTTGGAGACCAGCCTGCCCAACATGGCAAAACCCCGTCTCTACTAAAAAGTACAAAAATCAGCTGGGTGTGGCACACATCTGTAATCCCAGCTACTTGGGAGGCTGAGACACGAGAATCGCTTGAACCTGGGAGGCAGGGGATGCAGTGAGCCAAGATGGCACCGCTGCACTCCAGCCTGGGCAACAGAGTGAGACTCTGTCTCAAAAAAAAGATAAAAGAAAAGAAAAGAAAAAGAAAATGTAAAGACCTGATCAGCAATTTCAAATGTTGCAAGTATGATAAACATTGTAAATTATTATGTTTACTCATTACAATGTCATTGGCAATGCTAGAAAAGCAATTTTGCAAGAGGCAGGAATATGTGCAGAAGCTAGATTATAAATACTGGAAAATTGATGGAGAAAATGAAGTAGAGGCAATGCATGTACACTACCCAATTGGGAAGTCTAACTGTGAAAAGAGAGATAAAGGAGGCTATTGGGTCAAAAAGGTGATTATTTTTAGGTTTGCTTGATTTTTTTTTAAGAGCAACATTCGTAAGTGCTGGCGAATTGTTGAAACAATCATAACTGAATCAGGCAGGTTATTCAGGATCATGGAATATATGCTTTTTGAGCAGAGTTTTTTACGAAAAGAAGGGGATGAGCTTTAGAATAAAGGGGAAAATAAAGCATTCTAAATAAAAGAAACTATCAAGTGAGAGCTACATGCAGATAAGTTTGGAGATATTATTGCTTTCACTCTCATTTCCCACCACTGTCAATCCAGCAGTGAAACTTGTCAAATCAGCCTTCCTGATTCCCTAAAACCACCCTGACTCCAAGATCTACACTAAGAAAATTTGCCTCCTTCCTACAGTTCAGTTCTGACTATTGATTTGATGGCAATACTGGCTTTAGTAGTCAAGAAAGATTTAAGAAGTTCAGGTTTTCAACCTGAGAAACTGATTGCAGAGAAAAGAAGTTCAAGTTGATGAGGGGGCTCCGTATGAAGTCAATATTGCTTCTAGTTTTTCTCTAATAATTCTTTTGCGTTGTTACTGTTTATCCCTAATTTTGGCAACTCCACTTAGGCTACTATGTGGTAGGAGAGAAAGGAGTGGATGAGTAGGCAATAAATGTTAAGAAGGGTAGAAATAGGAGAGAAACAAACACCTTAGGAACAAGTGGGTTAAATGGTACTCTTCAACAATAGCCTCTTCAGAAACAAAACGCACCTGTTTTAAGACAGGGTAAGAGACAGACATATTTTTTCTATATACTGTAGGTAATGGGATTGGTGACTCATGCTTTATTGTCCATACTTACTAATCAAGTTTACATAACGTACCCTTCCTGAAATCCAAACCTCCAAATATTGCCCCATAATAAAAATAATTTTTTTAATGGTTCACTATTACCTACAGAATGAAATACAATTTCCTAGCATGACATTTAAGGCTATCTACAAACTGTTTTCAATTTTCCATGACTTACGTTCCCTTAACTGCTCCCACTTACACCTTGTATCACCAGCATGGCGGATTTTGTTCCCTGAAAATGTTCTACAATTTTGCTCTCAGTGTTTCCTCCATCGGTATTATCTCCTCTATACCGCCATCCTCCCCAAACATCTGTTAAAATCCTACTTAACATCCATACCTAGTTCAGATACACTGGCCACACGTCCGTACATGGTGGGGCCCTGGATACATCAAGGCAAGATGATCCACTGGGACAAAAGTAGAAAAGTGACCCCACTTAGCCCTTCTTTAGGATCACTGGGCAGCATCTTTAGATTTTAAGGTCTCCTGTCTGCCTGTCTGGCATTTTGATTCTGTATCCTGTACCCACCCATTCTCCTCTCCCCTCCACCAGGAGATACTGTTGTTAATATATGAATAGCTATCATTTCATAAGATTTTGCCACATATCAGCCACGATGGCAATTACTTTATAAACATTATCCCATTTAAACCTTCTGAAAATCCATAAATTATTAACTAATACTCATATTACACCAATGGGAAAACTTAGAGAGGCTAAGTGACTTTCTTAGGGTTACATGACCAGTAAGTGGTACTTGGAGTACACAAAACCAGGACTGTCTGAGGGTAAAGCCTGCTGTCTTTCATTAAGTTACACTGGGGCTGAGTGATTTCCCTGTGACTCAGGTGTCTTTGCTGCGGAGGAATTAACAGGTCTGAAGACAGAAGCCGGAAGAAGCAGCAGGGAAAACTCTGATCTGAGCTTTCGGAGAAAAGACTCGAGTTGGACTTCAAGGTTTTTATACTGTCAAGACAATTCACCAACATAGGAAGAGAAAGAGTGATAAAGAGGAGAACTCCTAGCTGGAAAGAAAAGAAAAAAAAAATTGGATGCAAGTAACTGCATTTATATCTCTTGAGAATTTAAATAATCAGCAACAGTGAGAGGTACAAATGCAACAGAAGCTAACAGAAACTTAATATCTGGAACAGTTGACAAGATAAAACCCCAAAATCTGAGAGCTGCAATCAAAGAGCCATCTTCTCTACTGAATTGAATTAGCTCAGTTATATAGCACTTCTCAAAAATAAAAAGTCCATTAAAGAACAGAAATTTAAAAATAAGTTTTACACACTATTAGTCTTTCAATTTATATAACTTAATACCATAGACTAAGTTTTTATCAATACGAGATAAAAGAATCCTGAGGTCCAAGCCACGTAGAAATAGCCTATAAACCAGACAGGCAGAGGGACCCAGCAGAGACCAGCAAAGTCTGTAAGTCATCACATTCCACCAGAAATATCCAGAGGAAACCAGATGAAAAAGCACGTTAACAATACTCCTCAACAACTGCTGGGACCACGGAACTCAGAAACACAGCAAGGTAAGCAACGTGGATATTTCTATTGATATAATACTCTGTTTCTCAATAGGAGGAGGAATTTGAAACAGCCTGTCAGTCTTGAATCCTAACCATAAATAAAATAAAGTAAAAAAAGCAGCTTTGTTATAAGAGGATCCCATGACATGTTCCTTGTGATTTGGAAGGAACCTTCCCTGGTGCCTTCTCTGAAGACAGCAGAGAAGGAAGAAAATTAACAATTTCTAGGACTGACTAAGTCAGAGTGGAAGAGAAGCAGTAAAGACATCAATTTTAAGAAGGATTAAGGATAAAATGATACCTGTGTGAACATGTGAAGTTTATATGGATAGTACCATTTCCTTCTATGCCACAAAAGAATGAATGTGGAATCCAATACTGGTTAATGTATAGTACTTATAGTACTTTCATAAATTATGTTCTATCTAAATGTCTCTGAGCATTTGCTGTGTGTCTCCAAACAGGCCGTTATCATCTTGAGGGCAAGGAACACTGTCTTTTTCAAATGCCTCAAGGGATACAGTAGAGGCTTCACCAGTGAACACTTGATAAATGCTGATGAATGACTTTAATATTCTTCTTTCTGCTCAGAAACATTTTTTAAAAGAATTTATATCAGAAAGTATATCATCACATCATGAGCAATTTTTGTTTTAATTAAAGGCCACAGTTTTATTTGAATTAAAGGAGACTCAGAACTAGTTAGAAGCTGTTATTTTCTCCTGAAAAGCTCCTGATTTTACCTATACCCTATTTCCACACTCCCAAATAAGGGAACTGTGCATGATGGCAAAACCCCATTTGGACAGTGAAGAAAAGTGACAGCAAGAAGAAACGTAAAACCTCAGAGAGCACTAATGACTAAACATCAGAGGTTTAGACGGGGTCATATTTTCCTTTCTTTCTTTTTTAATTGTTATTATAAGAAAAGTTCAAACATACACAGAGGTAGAGACAATAATATAATAAACTCCCATGTACCCATAACTCAGCTTTAAAAATTACCAAAACAAGGCCAATCTTTTTTCCTCTGTAACCCTACCCCACTATTCTTTCCAGATGATTTGTGAGCAAATCTCAGAGACCATTTCATTTCATTGTAAACATTTTCAGTTTGTATTTCCAAACAGGCAAGAACTTCTCTTTTTGAAATTTAACCTTACACTTCGCAAATCAATAATATTTAAGCAGGACTATCTCTGGCTTGGAAAGATACCAGCACTATGCTTAGTGTCTGGATGATGGGATCATTCACACCCTAAACCTCCGCAACACACAGTATAGTCAGGCAACAAACTTGCATATGAACCTCCTGAATCTAAAATAAAAATTGTAAAAAATTTACAGCAGGATACCCAGTATCCTACTATAAAACTTTATTTGGGGTAGCACAGAAAAAGCTTTTGGAATGCAGTTTACGATACAGATCAAAAGTAATAAAAATTTAATTCCCATTACTTATGCCACTAATTATGTAATTCTTCTAGGTATTTATGCTGAGGAAATAATCCAGATAATGGAGTAAAAAAAATCTGTGGGTATCGTGATGCTCATTAGAATATTATTTGTGATAGTGAAACAATTTTGGATTTATTAAACTACGGTAAAGATAGGGAATAGTATATGCAACCAATAAAATATTTTTAAAACTCTAAATAGGGTAAAGTGTTAAGTAAATTAATATGATGAATTTTACTTATACTATTATGACAAATTTGTAAAGATACTTATGCATATAAACAAATTTTGAAAAGGAATAACAAAAATAAAAAATAAAATGATAGGTTTATGGGTGTTTTTTCTCCTCTAGTTAAAAAAGTTTATATATTACTGGTAATAAGTATATATTAAAAAATTATTTGTTTTACCAAACCATTCACTTTTAATTTCTCCATAATATACCATCTATCAAAGCACAAATCATATATTGCATTATCCATGAAGCTTTCTCTAATCATCTTGATATTAATTTCCAAGTTCACTAGCACTTGACAGTCAACGCACTACTGTTATTCACGAAGTATCCTAAAAAGTTTTATTTGAACATATGACGATCAATACATTTTCATTTTGTAAGGTGGTTCCTTTTCTGAAAAACTAAAACAACTGTATGGTGTCATTAAATAAACCTTAACTTTTAGATACAATTATCAGTATATTTCTACCATATCTTATATGCTCTTTAATCTTAAATGTTGACTTCTCAATTCAAAAAAAGTGACAAGGTTAGGTGCAGTAAGCATCCATCTCAAGCTAACCTCTGTCTCTATTTTCATTTCATAAGGTGTGCTGATCAATGGCATCAGCACTTTCAGATGTTTTTGTCATTTTTTAATAAAATAACAAGTCAAAAGTTTCCAGACTTTGTTTTAGCAACAGAACTCTGTCATCAAATAAAATTTTACCTACCCAGATCCCACATGTGAAGAGCAAGAGAAAGCACAGCTGCTCCAGTCCAGCAAAGGCCCAGGTGAAAAACGGGAGTCCCAGAGACCAAGAGCTCCACCTGCTGGCTGGCAGTTCCCCAGCAGTTGCTCCAGGGCACTACAGAGCCCATTTCATGGATAACTACAGTAAAATATTCAAATAGTAGCATAAACTCTGTACAAAAGTGGATGGTAATTCCCCAAGTGGAATTTTTCACTGACAGGAAGCACCATCATGTGATAATTCAAATTATGTAAAAGTTCAAACTTACCATAGAATGGGTGTAACCAGAGCTGGATTAAATATACTACTTGCTGCTGATGCCACAATCTCTGAAAGTGACAGGTCGTCACTGAAAATGGAATAAGATGGAGAAAATATATGGCACAGAACTCCTCTCGGGCACAATATTATGGGTTGTTTGTAAAATATCACTTGAAGCTTGCATGAGTAACAACTCTGACCTTTAAGAAGGGTGACTCCAAGTAATTGCAAGGCTTTTGTTTTGCTGAGTAGAGTTATCGCTTTGGGAGTCAGAACTAAATTGTTAAGAGCAATAATGAAAATACTGCACCCTACCAACTATGGTTCTCCATGTGGTGCCCAACCTCTCCTCAACTGTCAAGCACATATTTAAGAATATCTACTTGAAAGCTTACAAATTGTTAACCTTACTAGATGACTACATGTCTCCATATGGCCACAGTGCCAATATATTATATATTAAAGTATGGGTTGTTTAAAACAGATTTGCACAAGTCAAATACCAACTATACCTTTAATTTTGTACGACATATTACTTTCAACTTGACATTATAGTTACAAATCTGTCTTAACTTCCTAACTAGATTAGAAATTCCAAAAAAGCAAGGACCATGTCTTTTTCATCTTTGTATGGTTTGCAGAGTGGTGCTAGCATATGACCTTACACGTGGTCAGTACTAACATACTAGACGAATTGTTAATGAATTAATAATTGCCTTCTTCACTAAGCTCTTCAAACTTCACCTATCCAAAACACAATTCAATGGTTTCACCTTCAATCCCCACCTCTCCTCTTCCTAATTGCCCAGTGCTCCTTATCTCATTTGGGGTGTAGAAATAACCTGGAGCTGTATTCAGAGCTGGAACTCAGACATACCTGAGCAGGTGTGGTGGCAGGCCTGCTGAAGATATGTTAGCAGAAGAAAACCCTCCCCACTTCCTACCCTTAGGAAAAAAGCTAGGAAGGTAAGTCTGACTCAGAATAAAAGTCCTTTTTCATTATAAGGGAAACATAATTCTTAGCACATCATAACGTTTCTTAGCCAAACTCGTTATTGGAACAAAGTCATGAACTGATATCTAGATCCTATGAAGAAGAGTGTAAGAGTGCAAGTGCAAGAGCATGACTACTTAAAAGGAGGAAACACATTAGTAGTTGAAAACATACAGTGTCTTACACTTTGATTTCTAGTAAGACTGAACTTTTCCCACCATTTTATTAGACACTATTTTTTTGTACTCTGTTCAGGGTTGTTTGCTCATTTATATATTAGATTGTCACTGCATCTTAAAAATAATAACAGTACTTTTTTTGCATTTTCCCCCAGCTTGTTTTCAGTTCTTTTTACATTGGCCATCGTTATTAGTCAAATTTTTGCATGTGATTTTTTTTTCATTGGTTTTAGGCTTATAAAGTCTTCCTCCATAGAGATATTTGAAAATTATCCATTTTCTTCTAGCTATTATTTAATTTTCTACATGTATGACACTAGCAACGTTGTTATTAATTTTTAACTCCAAAGTCTAGCCCATGACTCAGGACCATTTATGGAGTAATAATTTTGATTATTATTGATTTGAGAGTCTACAATTTATTATTATTAAATGGATAGAAGAGTCTGCTTTGGGGACTAATTTGTTCCATTAATTCACTGACTCTTGTTCCTGTACCATACTGTTTACTATTTTGTTGGGTTATGGTGTTTTAATACCGGGGGGAGAAGAGTTCTTTTTTTTTTTTTCCTGAAAAAAATAAGGCTCACTTGTTCAGTCTTTCAGAAACATTCTACGACTAATTTGTGAAGTTGTGCTAAAACAATGAGTTAACTGAAAAGGAGCCGACCACTTGGAAACATTCTGCCTCCCATCCAGGAGGAAGGTTCATTTCTCCATTGGTTTATCTTGAGGTAGATAAAACCACCCACCTTTTCTGGAAACTATGCCTTCATATAATGGCATATGATAGCTGCTAGAGATATTTTCAACTTTTTCAGGATAAGGAAACTCCTCTCGCCTAACTGTCTGAAGAGGAATATAGCTGATTTTCTCCTGTCAGTCAGAAACTAGAGTTTTCACTTCATAATGAGATCTGAAAACCGGGAGTCAAAAAAGACAAACATTTAATGGAAAATTACTAGAAGAAAAAATAAAATTCAAAGTCCAAATCTGTGCTTATCAAATTACAGTTTGCAACCCATTGTGTGTTTAGAGAATATTTACTGGATCCTCAACAAGCAATTTATTTAAAGGGAATTGGATTAGAGATTTTCTAAGTATTGTTTTGTGGAAGTGTGTGTCTGTTACACGTGTGCCTGCCTGTATATATGTGCATGTGTGCTGGATTTGAATCAAGGATAAAAATGAATTTCTGACCATGGTAGTTTATTTTGCCAGGAGGTTCCAGTGCATTTTTCTAAATCTAACAACATACATGGTTATTTATGTTTCTAAACAATTTCAGAAAAATTTTCCCTTTTCCGTTTCCAAATTATATCCATATGATTTGGAGAATATGTTATTTTCAGGTTTACTTTCTTGAAAGAAAAACATCTTCATTCCTTCATTCTATGCTTCTGAGGTTTCCCTTAAGCAGAATAAGAACTGTGGTGCTAGAAGACATAGGGTCCAAGTTAATTACGATGTTGTTTACTTAAAAAGAGACTGTGCCAGATTCCACATGGATATGGATAGAGAACTCCATTTTTTCTCTCTTTTCTCTCGAGTTTAATTTTTAAAAAAAAGTGCCAGCCACATAGAAAGGCTACTCAAAGTATGCATATTGAGTAGCATCGTGCTCTTACTGGCTCAAATTTAGATTTTTCACCCAAATAAACACAGAAGAACATGACTGTTTTCTCTAAATGGTACCATGGGCCAAAAGAACAAATGCTGAAGTCTCCTGTCAAGTTATTTTATTCATTCTATGATGCACTCTCACTACTTTTTTTTTTTTGAGACAGTCTCTCTGTGTTGCCCAGGCTGGAGTGCAGTGGCACCATCTTGGCTCCCTGCAACCTCCACCTCCGGTTCAAGTGATTCTCCTGCCTCAGTCTCCAGAGTAGCTGGGATTACAGGCGTGCACCACCACGCCTGGCTAATTTTTGTATTTATAGTTCCTACCTTCTCCTCACATGAAATTTTAATCCAAAGAGTCTTGAATATATACTCTTATCACAAGAAAAAAATTTTTTAAAGATTCTAGCATGATATATATGTTGCCTTTGGATATCCCTTAGGTTTAGAAAACAAATAACTTGCCTGTAGAGAAATATAAAGTAATTTGAATATTTTAAGTGAAAATAACCAAGTATTGAAACACAAAAAAACAGCCCTGTAAATTCAGAGAAATCAGTCGGTAGGTATGGTCAATGTGATGACTAGGGGTTGGAGAAACTAAGGAGCACTAGTAATCAAGAGCTAAGCATTTCAAATTGGGGTCTGTTTCAAATAAAAGTTATTAAATATTACCTAGAAATAATCATGCTTATTAATAAACAGATGCCTGATAAACATGAATATTTCCCACCACCACAAAATCTAATACCTTAATTTATCCATCAAAGGGTTGTATTCTGTTGCCTACATTTTCCATACACTGACTCCAAATTTCGTAACAATAACTGTTTTAAAGAACCTGCTGAGGCTGGGCACAGTGACTCATGCCTGTAATCCTAGCACTTCGGGAGGCCAAGGGGGTGGACTGCCTGAGCTCAGGAGTTGGAGACCAGCCTGGGCAACACAGTGAAACCCCATCTCTACTAAAATACAAAAAACTAGCTGGGCATGGTGGTGTGTGCCTGTAATCCCAGCTACACAGGAGGCTGAGGCAGGAGAATTGCTAGAACCTGGGAGGCAGAGGTTGCAGTGAGCTAAAATCACGCCACTGCACTCCAGCCTGGGTAACAGAGTGAGACTCTATCTCTAAAAAAAAAAAAAACAAAAAACTTGAGTGTTCTGAGGAATTCTCCTTACACAGCATCTTGCTTCTTTGCTATGCATGAAGAAAAAGATTTCCTAGTCCCTTCTACGCAGTTAGCAGATGTTTTTTAAGACTTTCAGTAAAAATTTACCATTTTATTTTTCAGCGATCATATTGGAAATATGGCCCAAAGTGACTTCCTTTACCCAGAGAACCCAAAGAGGCGGCAAGAAGTAAATCGTCTTCACCAACAGCTCCTTGATTGCTTATCTGACAGCTTCGATGTCACCAATAAGCTGACTGAGGTTCTAAATACGCACTTGGGGTGCAGGCTGGCCTCCATTGAGATGAAAAGAGACGGGACCATCAAAGAAAACTGTGATATCATCATCCAAGCCATTATGAAAATCCAAAAGGAATTGCAAACGGTTGATGAAGCACTAAAAGACAAGCTAGAGCCAACCCTCTATAGAAAACTTCAGGATATTAAGGAAAAGGAAACAGAGAAAATTGCAATAGTGCAAAAGGTTATTTCGGTCATCCTGGGAGAAGCTACATCTGCAGCCAGTGCAGTCGCTGTTAAACTTGTGGGCTCAAATATCACAACTGGCATAATTAACAAGTTGGTCACTGTGTTAGCTCAAATTGGTGCTTCTCTCCTTGGTAGTATTGGAGTTGCTGTTCTTGGCCTTGGCATAGATATGATTGTCCGTGCCATCCTGGGAGCAGTGGAAAAAACACAGCTTCAAGCAGCCATCAAAAGTTATGAGAAGCATCTGGTGGAATTCAAGTCAGCCTCAGAAAAATATAATCATGCCATTACTGAGGTCATCAATCTAGTGAAACACCAAATGAAATGAACAGCCATCTTATTTGCCACTGAAGTGTTTTTCTGCTTCCTTTTCAGTAACAGTGTTCGCTTCCTTGATTAGGTTCACCTTCTATAGGCTTCCAATATGGACTTAAATAGGATAAACAATTTGGAGAGGGAAATTGGGGATGTCAAGACTAGATGACTAGATGAGTTTAGAGCCAATGCCTGGATGAGTTGGTGCTAGACGCTATAAGGTAAAAAAAATTATCCCACTGGATGTTTTCACACCCTGCTCTACCAGATCAACATTGGGGTATATGCTGTCATAGAGTAGCAAGTATAGAGGTTACTTTTTCCTTTTCTAATTTCATTAAAATTCTTAAATTTTACGTTGACTGCAGAGACTTTCATTTCTACCACCAGCTTCAAACATCATTTAGTTATAAGGGAACATACTTAGTAACTTCTGCCTAGACACAAACCCTAGGCCTTCAAATGAGACAGAAATACTATCATATTTTTGACCATCAGAGTAAATCTGTTTTTCATAAACTAGAAGAGACTGAAAAATGATTTGTAACAATTTGCTTCAATTAGGACAGGAAGCAGATCTGTAAAAGTCTACTAATCACACAATGTAAACTGGATGGATTTGAAAATGGTAAAAATCAAAACTAAAAACATCAAGGTCCTGTTTCTGTAACTGCAATCAACCCTGACCAATTGTGATGATTAAATATCGCTCAAGTGAATGTTCAAACACTGAAACATTTAAAAGACAAGCAAGCAAAACACAGCTACACATGAATAAAATGCATTTAGCATGCATAATAGAAGGTCACTACTCTCAAAGCATTTGTCATTTAAAGGAAAGTCATACTTTATTATGTTTTCAGAAAAATTAATATAATTTCATTTTCAACACTAGCAAAAAGGAGGCAGCTGCCTTTGATACACGACGCATTAGGTGGGCCATTTCACTAATTACCTGATTTTAGAAAACGCCAAAGGCTATAGAGGCCTATTAATGGTTCAGCTGAATCTCTGCAGATGTGTTTGTTTTCTAAATCCTTTGCCAGTAAGTAATTCCCATGAGGACTCTTTTAGTCTATACTGACAAAATCATTAATATGCTGTTGATGCCAGACTGCGTTTGTTATAGTTGATTCTCCCATCCAAGTACAAGAAATGTATTGAAATAAAAACTGCTCAGCCTATCTTAATAATATTAGCTACAGGAAAAATTTTAGCTACATGAAAGACTTTAATATTTCCAACAAACAGTTTGTTTTATCTTTCTCTTCTCGCATTGTTTTTCAAAATGAGTTGCAAAACTATGACCACTAATATGGTGTTAAGAAGAAAATTTTAAAAAGTTGCAAAATATTACAACTTAGTTCATCTTCAAAATTCAAGATTATTTTCTTTTTTATGTGTTACCTGGTTTATCAGCTTTAACCTACCAGATCTTGTCATTGCTTTCCGACACTCAAATTCAGTCTAAAATCAAATCAAGAATTTCCTAACACAAAGGTAAGTTTAGGTATAGGACCGATCATATTACCTTCAAGGGCAGTTTAAAGATTCTGCCAAAAATTAATATGTATCTCCAACAATATTTTGAAATATTTATAACTGGTGGTAAGAATAGACTTCCTACAAGGGAGAGTCTGGTTAAGATTAGAAATAACCAAGCGTATCCTCTAAGATAGTTTTTTAAATGTTTAAACTTACCTTTAAGGGAAATAAGTGGGGGCTGACTCAGGGAAAGAGGGGATAGAAGGTAAGGAAAGGGCAAAGGCTAGAGTTAAGTGAATAATCCCATACGTAGAGTGACATCATAGAGGACTTTTGGCTGGTGAATAGACCAGTAGGGAATACGGCCAATATATATCAACCTTGCCACTCATAAACTTAAAACCGATTGCATATGTACCCCCGTATTTCTTCTTCAGAACACTACTAATAAATAATAAATCACCGCCCGTTAAGCAATTTGCGACTCTAATACGGGTGCTGATTTATTTGTTCAGGTGGTCTACAAATGTTCTCTTCTGCGCGTCTATTAAATTTCCACACGTACCAGACGCCCACATGGGATAACCTGATGCTTACAAGCGGATTAAACTCAGTAGCAAATGTTATCTGGGTATTCGTTTACAAACGGAGACACCCCTAAAGGATCGCACCTGCTTGCGTCATAAGAAACATAAAAATCCAAAAACTAACGTAATTCCAAGAGACCCAAAACGCGGAACGCTTCTGCATCTGCAGAATGTACCGTTCTCGGATAGGTCAACGCATTACGCCCCCAGCAACTAGGTCAGAATGCCTCCAACTTGAGAGACAGGACCGTCAGCCAATCAGATAGCAGCTATCTTCTTTCAATTCCTATTGTACTAGATGAGCGCAATGAGGCGGGCTCTTAGCCGACAACCAACCAATGGAGTATTGTATGGGACCGGAAGAGACTCTGGTCCTGGAATTCTTGAGTATTCTCTATGGTTCTAGGGCCCAGCTGCGCTAAGAGACAGCGGGACAGAGGAATGGGAAATGACGTAAGGATTGCGGAGGGGCGCGAGGTTTCAAGATGGCGGTAGCTGAGGGGTAGAGCGAGAGGCCGAGTTGAAGGCCCTTACGAAGTGAAAGAGGCCGGGAATCGCCCCCTGCCCGCTTCTCGTAGTCCTGGGAGCACAGCAGAAGTGTGAGTGTATGGAGTTGCTCTGCTTCTTTTCCTCATCTCTTTCGTCCCTTCCACGGCCCGCGCAGTGGCTTGGGGGACACCCAGCCCCTTTGCCCCGCTCCTCCTCTCCCCGGCTGGGGTCTCCCGGTTGCGGACTGGGGTATTCCAGGGCCTGGGGTGGCGCGGCGACCAGTGGTTACGCGGTTGGCATCGCCCGGGGCGGTTGGGGCCGCTTCCTATGCACGTTGATTGGTAGCCTTAGGTTTGACGTCTTGTACCTCGAGTCATGGTCGGTCAACCGTCACTATGGTTTCGGCGGTTGCTGGTGTTGCCTCCTTTGGTGGACCTGGACCCTATCCCATTGAAGCTTCTTTGGCTATTTACAGTTCCCCAACGGTTATTTGGCTTGATTTTTCCAGTCGCCCCCGCTTTTAGACAAAAAACTAATCTTTGCAGACTTAAGCTCCCGTATATTCCGTAAAATTCTCTGTAATTCGTATCCGTTGTGTTTCATTTGTGGGGGAGGAGATTCAGAACATGAGCCCGCTTGAGAAAGGAAAGCACGAAAAACGCAGGCAATCAAAGATGGGAGAGCTTGTATTTGTACGAATTTTGCATGTTTTCCTCCTTCCCTACCTCCTACTCCCTGCTGCTCTCCCACCCACACCTCCACCCCCCCAGTTTTTCTGAGAAGGAAACCACTTGACAGGGTGTATGGTAGCTAGGGCAGGAATATGGATCCATTATAAAGACTATAGTTAAATAGTGAGTCAAACATCACAAGATATTTTATTTGTAATCCCGTTGTATCATCAGAGCTTTGTTATAAAGTAATTGATGTCCCCATTTTTTAGATGAGGAAGCTAAAAATCAGAGCCTTTGACACCGCCGTCTTGAAGTAATTGCCACCAGAACAGCTATGAAACATCTAGCTTTCTGAAACATCTGGCTTTCGGGGCAATTGGACACTTGGCGAAAGACACATTAACTGTAACAAACTGGTCTGAAAATCTTCCCTTTCTTCCCTTTAAAAAGTGTCTACTTGCAAAAGAAAACAAATTTGTCCACCTTTGTTACTGGAAAGAATGCTTCAAAAAATTAAGCCCCATTCTTTTGGAATAAGAGGAAGAAGTCATGTAATAGGGTACTGTGTTAATAAAAGTTTTAGCTTACAAAATATTTTTTCCTCAAACAAGAATAAGTATTCCCTTTAGTTACCTTAAGAAATATATATTGGGAGTCAGGTATTAGAAAAATATGTGTCTTAATATTTAAATTTTGGGGAGCTCTCAGTGTAGCACTAATTTCAAATACTTGCATTTTTAGTTGTGTTTTGAACTCTTGAGAGTCAAGCATTATATCTGAATTAAATATGCTTAAATGAATGAGTTTTTAGTGTCTTAGAAGTGTTGAGAATGTACAGCATACATGCCAAGAAAAACCATGGAGCGAGGCAAGGGTGAGGTGTTTGTTTTGAGCCTAGATCTATTACCCCCATTCCATTCGTATTCTTCTTTTACAATTACGTGTTAATAAAGGGAGGTTATAGAAGAAGGACTAATGAATTCTGATGTTCATGGTTTGTGCCATATCGTTAAAGCATTTTCTAGTTGTTTTTTATCAGTTGACAAAGTCAGTGCTGTGATCCATAAGAAAAAAGATAAAGTAATGACTTGAGGATATTCAGAGTGGTCTTCACACTCATCACATTTCCAAAGAATGATAGAGATCTAAATTTTCATGGTCAAGAAAGTTAATGCCATCTTTCTTGGACATTAAAGTCAAAACTAAGGAAAGAACAGTCTCACAGAATTTCTAATTAAAGGAATTTTTTTTTTTTTCAGAGATTGGTAGGGACTAGAAAAAGGAAGAAATAAATTAGGAGATAAAAGCTATTTCTTTGTCTTCACCTTCACAGGTTTTTCTTTTTTTAATGAACAAGTAAACCATACAAATTGTCAACATGGGACGGAGATCTACATCATCCACCAAGAGTGGAAAATTTATGAACCCCACAGACCAAGCCCGTAAGTGTCCATTAGTGTGAAATGATGAAGTAGGAGAGTGTTAAAAATTGCAAATATTAGGGAACTTATTTCTCTGTGGCTTAATTACAAGACCAGCAGTGATAGGAGGAATAAATTGTATATTCAGTGTTTGGATGGGAACATTAAGACTTTAAACATGCAAAGAAGTTAGTACCCATATTTTAGTTTTCAAATTTGATTGATTTGCAAAGTAGAATTGGCTGAAAGTTTTCTTTTTGTATTTGAAATTTTGAGCAAATTAGTTTTGCGAGCCCTTGTTTCGCATTTTATGTTATCTTTTTCTTTCAGATTCATAGTTGTTTTTTATGAAACATTAAACAAAAATGTCTTGACATTTTTGGTTGTCATAATTAGAGGGATGCTCTTGGCATGTAGTGGATAGAGGCCAAAGATGCTGCTGTTTTACAGTGCATACTGTAACTTCCCACAATAAAGAATTACCTGTATGAAATTGGAGGAAATGCTAATGCTCAAGATTCAAAAATTTTATTATATCTCCCTCTCTCCTTTTAAAGGAAAGGAAGCCCGGAAGAGAGAATTAAAGAAGGTATGATTTCAGAGGCATCTTATAAAACTTTAAGTACTGTTTGGCACATCTTGTGGTTTGGGATTAGTGGGTTTCAGAATAACATTTCTAATATTTTCTAGAAAAGATGCTTTATGCTTTTTATAAAAACTGTAAGATACACTAGGCCAAACTTTACTATATTTAGGAACTGAAGTAACTTTGCAGAGAAGCTCACTACAAGTTATAATGCCATTTTTGATTACTTTTCCAGTGAGTTAAAAAATACTTTCGATAATAATTCTTTTTTGTTATTTATTAAAACATAACTTTTAAAATCTACCAGTGAGGATGGAAATAAACATGATGCTAGATCACTTTATCCATTTTCCTGATTAACTATTATGTATATTACATTAGCTTAAATATATATATTGGCTTATAATATTTATAAATATATTACCTTTCTTTTCCTGATTAGCATTTTCCTCTTAGCTGTTGAATTTGTGGCAAAGTACTTCAACAGAATAAGAAAGGATTTGCTTTATAGTATTGTGCTTTAATAATTGAAGCAACACAGATTTTAAATAATGTTCAGTTGTGTTTTCATGTTTAGCATTAACTTCTGCAAAATTTTAAAATATTCTTTATATAATTTTAGAATTTAGCTTCAACCTTTCTTTTTTTTTTTTTTTTTGGAAAAAAAAAAAAAAACAACAAACTTTGGACTTCAGCTAGCAGAGGTTTTAGAACAAGGGGCAGGAACAATCACCCAAGGTCTTCAAGAACATAAGGGGTTTAAAAAAAGAAATTTAAAGTGTGTGTGTTCAAGTAACTGCTGAAGACCTCACAGAGCTGAAAGAAATACTTTACTAAGAAAATACATCTTAAAAATAGCATTTCTTTATCTTTTTGACAAGTGTAAACGTTTTTAAGGCAAAAAATTACATAGCTGTTTCTGGTGGTCGAAACAAGTGATCAGAAGCCAAGGAGTTATTCTGTTCAGATTCTTAAAGCGAGTTGAAGTAAAACTCACGAGTGCCTGACTTCTTGACATCTGGCCTTCTTTTGTTTTTCTAAGAACAAAAAACAGCGCATGATGGTTCGAGCTGCAGTTTTAAAGATGAAGGATCCAAAACAGATAATCCGAGACATGGAGAAACTAGATGAAATGGGTAAGAATTTACAAACAGGCAGCTGTAACAGTCTGACACATACAGAGGCAGGCAGGTAATGAGTGAAGCAGCATAGGCATAAGTAAAACAGAACAGCATGAGGACATTTGATGCTTGGATTTAATGTTAGTTTCAGGGAGACAAAATGGAGTGCTAGAGGGCTGTTGCAAACTGGAGACCCCATATACCAGAATAAGAGAGAAGTGATTATTTGGCTTTTGGCTAATTGTTATTATGAGATAACAGAAGCAGTTTGGCTAGCTTGCTTTTCAGGAGAAGACTTAAATCTGGTTTATGAAATAACCTTGGGTTTTTTGTTTGTCGTCTTTTATTTAATGTTGGCAACTACCATGTAAATCTATGTATTAGACCCCTGTCAGTATAAGGCAGTTTCCAATTTTTCCAGTCAGAAGATCCAAAAAGATACTTGACTGTTTAGTAAGGATATAGAAAAAAAATCATCAAATACCTAAAACCAAATATATAAAATACTATACCAGGATTCTCTGCCCTTTTCACATTTTATAGAATAATTTTATTCACTCTTCATATGCATTGTAAGTATCGCTGCTTTGTTATAACTGGAATCACATGAAATAGCTGCATCTTATCTTTTTTTGCATCTAAGTTTGAAAATCGTTGATGTTGCCACTGGAAATTTTATCCTAACCCACAAATATCCTTTCTGTTTAATACTAGAACATGTAGAATATTTTGTTTTTTTAATAGAAGTTTTCAGACATGCAGAAAATAAAACAGTCTAGTTAACTTCCATGTGCTTTTCACCTGTCAAGTTTTTGCCACTTTGTCTTCTACCCTTTGCCACTTTTGTAAAATAGCATTTTAAAGTGATCGTTACAAGTTCCATGGTTTGCCCAAAAACAGAGTAGTAAGTAAAAGAGATACAATAAAACTCCTCAATGATAACATTAAATGCAGTACAAGAAAAACTTCAGTCATGGCATTATGCTATTACAAGGTTTCTGAAATAATGTGGAAGAAGCTGTGCAGCTAGCCTGGGTAAGAGTTCTGGGTCAGGCTTCAAGATCCCAGACCTTTCCTAGTTCAGCTGTAACTGATTTCACTTCTTGCATCTGGTCTAAATATCAGCAGGGATAATTACTTTCCTTGGGGAATCAGAGAATCCTTCATTAAATGACCCCAAATGTTATTTGTTGTTTTAAAAGGAGCTAATAGTAATAACTGAGGTTTCTTGAGTAGTTATCTTGCTACACACCTGTGCACCAGTTTTTTCCCCACTAGTTTTCTAATCCTCACAATTTTTTAGAGTAGGTGCACTGTCCCTATTTTACAGGTAAGGAAACTCGGGCACAGAAAGATTACATAGCTTTCTCAAGATCACACTGCTATGTAGTGGCAAAGCTGAGATTAAAGCTCAGGCATTCAATGCTTTTACTAGTCACACTAGGAATAGTATAGTGTAAGAATACACCCTCTAGATTTGAATAAATTACCAAGATTAATAATAGTTAATAGGATTTAAGGAAGAAGATAAACTTGTTATTCTTTTAAGAAAAAGGAAAGGGGTGAAGAGAATACTATTCATCAGGAGTCTAGTTACAATTTATAAAACTCAATACAGACTAGTTAAGACAGAAAAAAGCATGCATTGGCTCTCTTAATTAAGAAGTCTGAACATAAAAAAAGAGAAATCCCTGAAACTAACCTCAAAATCCAGTCTCATCATCAGTACTGTCCATCTGTCTAGTCTGATCTCTGTTAGCCTCATTCAGCTTACTACTGATGAACTTCTTGTGATGGAAGGTGGAATATATGTGTGTAATTAGTGATGATTGGGAGACAAGGCCACAGGCAGCTCTAGATTTGTTTTATCTCTACATAACACGTCCAGAAAGAAAATCTGAGAGTTTCTGTCTCTCACGTCTACATTTAAAATCTCAGGGAAGGTTCTGGCCCTAGTTTGGATCATGTGCTCATTGATCTCTGAGTCATTCACTAAAAAGGAAGATAGGGGGATATGATTGACCAGACAGGCCTGGAGGTCTTATTCTTGGGATAGAGGACCTGCAGTTAAGCCACATGTTGATACATGATTAGTTGGGGAGAAAAAGGATCGTATGGTAGCTAGGCCAGGAATACAGATCTGTTATAAAGATTATAGTTAAGTGGTGAGTCAAACACCACCGGATATTTTATTTGTAATCCCATTGTATCATCATAGCTTTATTACAAAGTGGTTAATGTCTCCATTTTTTAGATGAGGAAGGAAAAAATTTTACTTGAGAGTTCAAGGAAAATGCCTAAGATCTCAAAAAAAATTTTTTTTTTTTTGAGACGAGGTTTTGCTCTTGTTGCCCAGGCTGGAGTGCAGTGGTGCGATCTCGGCTCACTGCAACCTCCGCCTCCCAGATGCAAGCGATTCTTCTGCCTCTGCCTCCCAAATAGCTGGGACTACAGGCATGCACCACCACACCCAGCTAATAGATCTCAAAATTTGACAGGACTAATATAGTATGTAAACACAAATCTGACAGAATCTTCACCAGGTTTTCAGCACAAAGCAGTGAAAATTGATTTTTATTACAATGAAGATGAAAATCAATTAGGTGGCATTTCTGAGAAAGGTAAAATTAGTGGCCATCTAAAAAGGGTGGGGATTTTAATAAATATTGTAGTTCCTTGAATAAAATTGAAAAGAGTATGTCTGGATATCTAGATCTCTTAAAAAATTTTAGCATATATGGAGGTTTTTATTATGTAACCTATTGATACCTAATTGAAGTGGCCTCTTATATTCAATTCCATAATCTACTTTTTCTCTTAGAGTTTAACCCAGTGCAACAGCCACAATTAAATGAGAAAGTACTGAAAGACAAGCGTAAAAAGCTGCGTGAAACCTTCGAACGTATTCTACGACTCTATGAAAAAGAGAATCCAGATATTTACAAAGAATTGAGAAAGCTAGAAGTAGAATATGAACAGAAGAGGGCTCAACTTAGCCAATATTTTGATGCTGTCAAGGTAATCAAGTTTTTCTTTTTAGAGATAAACTAAAATATTACACAGATTGAGTATCCCTTATGCAAAGTGCTTGGGACCAAAAGTGTTTCGGATTTAGTGTTGTTTTTTATTTTGTTTTGTTTTTGCATATATTTGCATATATTTGGGGGATGGCACCCTAGTCTAAGCATGAAATTAACATAGCCTGAAGATAATTTTATAAATTCTGTGCATGAAACAAAACTACGACCCATCACATTAGGTCAGGTGTGGATTTTTCCACCATGGCATCATGTGGGAGTCAAAAAGTTCAGGATCTTGGAGCATTTCAGATTTTCAGATTAGGGATGCTCAACCTGTACTTAGATTTAAAAAGTTAATGGAAGAATTAGTCATGTTGAACCTCTTCCTCATAGCAGTTTCTTCTAAAACTGAACATATACCTACCGTGTGAACCAGCAAATCTAATCCTTTTTATTTAAACAGAAGAAATTAATTCAAAAACTAGGATCAGCCTAGGTGTTCACTAATAGGATAATGGATAATTAAACTGTAGCATATTTATACAATCAGGTACTATTCAGCAATAAAAGGAATAATCTAATAAAACAGCATGGAATAAAAAAAAATTATGAATAAATCTCAAAAACATGCTAAGTTTATTTCATTGTTATGATTTCATTTTTATGAAATTCTAGAATAGTCACAGCTAATCTGTGCAGGAAAAAAAGATATAGCCGTGGTTGCCTTTGGGGATGATATTAGAGATGGATTGGGAAGGAGTATGAGGTATATGCATTTGTCAAAACTTACTGAATTTGTACATTTTGTTTACCACAAAATAAAGATGGGAAAAAATCAAATGCTATAATTGCTGTAAAGGAGGTAATATGTCTCCCATTTTACAGATGAAGGCACAAGTTAACTTGCTTAGTTAAGCTAATACACAACAGAAATTCAACATAGGCAAGCTAATGAGCCCAACCTCCACCACTGGATATATACTATTTGTTAGTTGACATGTATTATTTTTATTTTTGTTTGTTTGTTTTTTGTTTTTGAGACCGAGTCTCACTGTGTTGCCCAGGCTCACTGCAACTTCTGCCTCCCAGGTTCAAACAATTCTCCTCCCTCAGCCTCCTGAGTAGCTGGGACTACAGGCGCCCGCCACCACAACCAGCTAATTTTTGTATTTTTAGTAGAGACGGGGTTTCACCATCTTGGCCAGGCTGGTCTCAAACTCCTGACCTCGTGATCCACCCACCTCAGCCTCCCAAAGTGCTGGGATTACAGGCGTGAGCCACCACACCCAGCCCGACATGTATTTTTCTGTCACCCTGCATATTAAATAGGGTAGGTCTGATGCTAGATACTTGTAACAGTTGGGTTTCTCTAAACAACAGCTATTTCGAATCATATCCAAAATTACCTGATAAGAGGATAAAAAAGCTGCTGGGTTTTAGCATTTTTAGTGAAGATTTCTTTCAATTATTTGACAATCTGTTAAGTATTGACGTGAGATTATTTTTGTGGGGGTTTTTAGTGATATTTATGTTAGTTGGAAAGCGTGTCCAAGTTACGAAACAGCTGACTTGTCATTTTTAGTGTTTAGTTAGTGGATGACTTTTTTATCGTACTATTGAATGGTTCTCTCTCTTTCAGAATGCTCAGCATGTGGAAGTGGAGAGTATTCCTTTGCCGGATATGCCACATGCTCCTTCCAACATTTTGATCCAGGACATTCCACTTCCTGGTGCCCAGCCACCCTCTATACTAAAGAAAACCTCAGCCTATGGGTAAGGAAGCAGTGTCACAATCAGAGAGCATTTAGTAAAGGCACAAATTGACTGTCCAGTGCCAAAATTAATGCAGGGGGAAATAAAGACAATGTGGATGTAAACAGTGTGACGTTTGATTAAATGTAAAATAAATCTCTTGAAAATTGTTTAGAAGAGAAAATAAATATCTCATTACTGTTAAGTGATTACTGTGGGGATTTTTTTGTTTTTGTTTTTTTGTTAACAGGCCTCCAACTCGGGCAGTTTCTATCCTTCCTCTTCTTGGACATGGTGTTCCACGTTTGCCCCCTGGCAGAAAACCTCCTGGCCCTCCCCCTGGTCCACCTCCTCCTCAAGTCGTGCAGATGTATGGCCGTAAAGTGGGTTTTGCCCTAGATCTTCCCCCTCGTAGGCGAGATGAAGACATGTTATATAGTCCTGAACTTGGTGAGAAGTGACTGTTCTTTGCTGTTGTAACTATCATTTTTTGTGTTAGGCCTGTTTAACATATTGTTCACCACCCTCAGAACTTAGGAAGTAAATGAGAGGATACCATGTACGTACTAATATACATACAGTTGGATAAATCATAGGATCTACTCAAGTAAAAGCATCATACATAAGTATAGAAATGTTTATTGTGTTTTAAGTCAGGCTTTCCTTGGAGATGTCACTCTTGCTACTAATCCCTTAAGACTTGTATATCTGGTTCCCTTTTAGCTTTATTGTCATCAGACTAGAGCATCGTTGTATACATTCACTGACTGTGTATGTGTATACAAGCATGATTGTTGCTAAAGGAGGAAATGGGTTTTCAAAGTAGAACCTCTTTTAAAAAAAATCTTAAATTACCAAAAAGAAGTGTTTAAAATTATTGGCAAATGAAAATATTGTTAGACTGTATGAATAGCTATATACAAGAATGCTTTCTTGTAAGCATTAAGTTGTTACAGTGTGAGTTAAATAGGATAATTTTCTGTATTTCTGGGTACCATGTCATGGAGGGTCCAATCATATTACTTCTCCATGTTCCTTTCCCACTTTTCAGCCCAGCGAGGTCATGATGATGATATTTCTAGCACCAGTGAAGATGATGGCTATCCTGAGGACATGGATCAAGATAAGCATGATGACAGTACTGATGACAGTGACACCGACAAATCAGATGGAGAAAGTGACGGGGATGAATTTGTGCACCGTGATGATGGTGAGAGAGACAACAATGAAGAAAAGAAGTCAGGTATGTGCGGATGAAGATTCATGGTATTGATCAATAAAGAGAAGACAAGCTGAAGGTCCTAATTTATCAGTGAATCTGTGAGAGTACTCTGAAATCTTTGGAAGTAGGGATCATAGCTATATTCATCTTTATATACTAAAATTTTGAAAGTTTTTGACACAGTAAGTACTCAGTGGATGTTTATGAGGAAAAACAAACTGTGTGTAATAAAAATGTCTATGCAAAAGTTCACTTCGGGGTAAAAGGTATAACTATTCAACAGCATAAACATGTATTTTTATGGGTATGTTATAGGAAAGGAGAATAGCCATATTAAGAAAAACATTGATGTTGTATTTTATAAATCTGTTTAAATATCTACCTTTGAAGCCCTTTTATAGTATCTTACATGAACCAGGATCATATTTATAACCCAGGTACACTCAAGAGTGGAATCATGAAACATATTGTATCTATAATGTGTATGTTTATTATTTAAAAATTCAGGCTGGGCGCGGTGGCTGACGCCTGTAATCCCAGCACTTTGGGAGGCCGCAGCAGGCAGATCACAAGGTCAGGAGATCGAGACCATCCTGGCTAACAGGGTGAAACCCCGTCTGTACTAAAAATACAAAAAATTAGCCAGGCGTGGTGGCGGGCACCTGTAGTCCCAGCTACTTGGGAGGCTGAGGCAGGAGAATGGCTTGAACCCAGGAGATGGAGCTTGCAGTAAACCGAGATTGTGCCACTACACTCCAACCTGGGCAACAGAGTGAGGCTCCGTGTCAAAAAAAAAAAAAAAATTCAAATAGGACATTTGTCAAGAAAATTTTAAGCATCGTTAATAGGTACTGACAGTGCAAAATGCACACTAATTCTATCAAACCTCAGCAGTTTGGGAGCTTCTTTTGGGATTGTTTTTGTAGCCTACAACAGAATATTTATATAATACTATGTAATACTAATGTTAATATTGATAATGACAAATTTTTCTCCTGCTGTGTCTTAAGAATTGTGGTTGCAAACACAAAAAAGCTAGTTAAAAATAATAGAGCTGGTAATGAAAGATTATTATAGAGGACTGTTAGGTAGGAGCTAGTACTGGAAAGTAGAAAGCCATTACAGCCACGGCAGCTCCACTTTTTTCTGGGTCTATGTGGTCTCTTGCCTTCTTTTCCTTTTATTCTGCCGACAGATTTTTTTTTTTCTTCTTTTTTCTTTTATCTTTTTTTTTTTTGAGACAATCTCACTCTTGTCACTCAGGTTAGAGTGCAGTGGCACAATATCAACTCACTGCAACCTTCATCTCCCGGGGGTCAAGCGATTCTCCTGCCTCAGTCTCCCACGTAGCTGGGATTACAGGCACCCACCACCATGCATGGCTAATTTTTGTATTTTTAGTAGAGACGGGGTTTGACCATGTTGACCAGGCTGGTTTCGAACTCCTGACCACATCTGCCCACCTCGGCCTCCCAAAGTGCTGGGAATAGAGGCATGAGCCACAGCACCCAACCACATTTTTCTTATATATTCTCATCAATACACATGTTCTGAAAATGGCCATCCCAACTCTGAGTTGATACTCACTCAGCTAATATTTATTGAGTTTTTACTATACACACGGCATTTTTTTCTAGGCACTAAGGATACAGGGTAAACAAAACTAAAGTCCTGTTCACATGGAACTGTTCTCCTCCTAAAATGTTTACTAACTAAAAATACTCCTATCCAGCATCCAATGGATAGCCTTAGTCAGTTAAGAAGTTCTTTTTAGGCCGGGCACGGTGGCTCATGCCTGTAATCCCAGCACTTTGGGAGGCTGAGGCGGGTGGATCACCTGAGGTCAGGAGTTCGAGACAGCCTGACCAACATGGAGAAACCCCGTCTCTACTGAAAATACAAAATTAGCCGGGCGTGGGTGCACATGCCTGTAATCCGAGCTACTCCGGAGGCTGAGGCAGGATAATCACTTGAACCTGGGAGGCAGAGTTTGCGGTGAGCTGAGATCGCACCAGCCTGGGCAATAAGAGCAAAACTCCGTCTCAAAAAAAAAAAAGTTATTTTTATTCTTAGCTTGCTAAGAGTTTTTTTTTTTTTTTAATCATAAGTATTTTTTATATATCTGTTGGGATGTAACTTTTTTTTTGTTCTTTGTAAGTTCTTTATTGTAGTGAACTACATTGCTGGCTTTTAGAACACTTGGATTCAACTTGCTTATATATTTTTTTCCTTTTTGTAAATTTTAATTTTGATAGTTTTGGGGGAACAGGTTGTGTTTGGTTACATGGATAAGTTCTTTAATGGTGATTTCTGAGATTTTGATGCATCCCTCACCCAAGTAGGGTATACACTGTACCCAGTCTGTAGTCTCCTTTCCCTCACTCCCCTCCCACCCTTCCCCACTGAGTCCCCAAAGTCCATGGTATCATTCTTATGCTTTTGCATCATCATATCTTAGCTCCCACTTACAAGTGAGAGCATACAGTATTTGGTTTTTCATTCCTGAGTTACTTCACTTAGAGTAATGGCCTCCAACTCCATCCAAGTTGCTATAAAGGCCATTATTTTGTTCCATTTTATGGCTGAGTAGTATTCCATGGTGGATATATACCACATTTTCTTTAACCATTGGTTGGTTGATGACACTTAGATTGGTTTCATATTTTTGCAATTGCAAATTGTGCTGCTATAAACATGTATAACTTGCTTATATTTTATGTTGGCCAATAGATGAGTTTTGGTATCAGGTTTAAGCTAACTTCATGAGTTGGGTAACATTTCATCTTTTCCTATACTCTTTATCAGGAAATTTCTGCAACTTAATGTTTGGCTGAATTTCCTCCTAAAATTATTTGTAGCCTTTAAGGAGTAGATCTTCAACTACCATTTAAGTTTTGTATATTCTGGGCTTATCACCTCTTGACTTTAATAATTTATATTTTCTAGAACATTGTTTTTATCTGGGTGTTCATATCATTAATATAGCTGTCTCATCCTGTACCTCTGCCAAGTAGTGGCTAGCAGTCATATCTAGTACTTTATACTGTTACATAGTAAACATTTACTGAATTTTGTTGATCCCAATCTACTCCACTCCCTCCTTTGACCCCTTAGGTCTGAGTGTACGGTTTGCAGATATGCCTGGAAAATCAAGGAAGAAAAAGAAGAACATGAAGGAACTGACTCCTCTTCAAGCCATGATGCTTCGTATGGCAGGTAAGGCAGGGAAAAAATAGTGAATCACCTTTTGGTGTATCCTCACGCTAATTGCTTTACATACATTTTTCCATTTAGTATCTCAGCAACCTTCAAGTAAGTAATAAGTCCTTGTTTTACAAAAATAAGATTTGGAACCATTATATAGGCTGCCTAAAGTTACATAGCAAGTAAATGGTTGGGCTGGCATTTAAATATTGGTCTGTCTTATTTTAAAGCCTGAGTTCATTCCACTATGCTACACTAATACAGATGAGTATAGAATAGTATTTCTTTCACATCTAAGTATTTTATTGAAGAAGACTATTTGGTTTTTAATTTTAAGAACACATTTATTAACCATGTGTATTCAGTCATTGCTGTTCTGCAAACTGTAAAAAAGTGAATCAACTCCATTTACTGAGTTTAAAATTTCTTTCAGGTCAAGAAATCCCTGAGGAGGGACGGGAAGTAGAGGAATTTTCAGAGGACGATGATGAAGATGATTCTGATGACTCTGAAGCAGAAAAGCAATCACAAAAACAGCATAAAGAGGAATCCCATTCTGATGGCGCATCCACTGCTTCTTCACAGCAGCAGGCTCCGCCGCAGTCTGTTCCTCCTTCTCAGATACAAGCACCTCCCATGCCAGGACCACCACCTCTTGGACCACCACCTGCTCCACCATTACGGCCTCCTGGGCCACCTACAGGCCTCCCTCCTGGTCCACCTCCAGGTAAACACTTACATCATGTGACTAAAGTTTAAATGAGGTTAGAGTGAAGTCATTCCAAAAAACAGTATGTGTTATTAGCGTTCATGTTTTCTTGTTTCCTCCTAATGGGATTCTCTAAGATGTGAAAGATTCTCAAAGGACAAGTAAAGCTTGTTTATTCCTAAACCATTGTTTGCAACTCATAGTTCTACTGACAGCCACCTGTTTTTCTCCAAAGCACTCTTGTTTTCAAAGTTTTTCTGATTACAACAGACAGAAAGTTGAACATGTGATGGAGGCTTTCTTTAGTATTGCTTTTTAATATGATAGGTTGACCTAGCTCTAAATTGGCAGCAGGTGGGAGTAAGACACAGTTAATACTGTCTTGTGTTCTTAGGTTAAGAATGTTGAATGTCAGTGTAATCTGCATAGTTTTTTTGTTGCAGTTCTTTTTTAGAGGCAAAGGTGATTAGTCTGTTTATTAAGTGTTCAGCTCGAAAGTATAAAAAGATTATAAGATGAAACAACAGAGAACTTTTCAGCTATTTGTGATTTTAGTCCTTCATCCTATTGTCAGCCTACTAAGTTTTCTTCAGTTAAGCTAATCATTTTCCAATTGGTGCAAAGGAAAGTTACATATTTTATGTCATTCTTAGTGGTCTTTATCTATATATTCATGAGTTTCAAGGGGTCCTTAAAGCATTGGGGGTTTTTTTGTTTTTTTGTGGGGTTTTTTTGCTTGCCTTTTTTTTTTATCATTATATTTTAAGTTCTAGGGTACATGTGCATAACATGCAAGTTTGTTACATATGTATACATGTGCCATGTTGGTGTGCTGCACCCATTAACTCCTCATTTATATTAGGTATTTCTCCTAATGCTGTCCCTCCGCCCTAAATCATGCTGCTATAAAGACACATGCACACGTATGTTTATTGCAGCACTATTCACAATAGCAAAGACTTGAAACCAACCCAAATGTCCATCAGTGATAGACTGGATTAAGAAAATGTGGCACATATACACCATGGAATACTATGCAGCCATAAAAAGGGATGAGTTTATGTCCTTTGTAGGGACAAAGCATTGTGTTTTATATTCCATTTTCAGCTTATACTGGAACCATTTAAGAATTCTTATCACCTTTTTATATTTCCAGCATTGCAGAGCTGTGATTGAGTACGCTTTTTGTCAGTGTTGGGAAATAAAGTGAAAAGATCCACAACAAATCCAGTACCATTTTTCTGGTGCTCAGATATTTTTTTTTTAGACAAAGTCTCACTCTGTCCCCCATGCTGGAGTGCGGTGGTGTGATCTCGGCTCACTGCAACCTCCGCCTCCCGGGTTCAAGCAATCCTCCTGCCTCAGCCTCCCGAGTAGCAGGGATTATAGGTGCCTGCCACCATGCCCAGCTAATTTTTTTGTATTTTTAGTAGAGACAGGGTTTCACCATCTTGGCCAGGCTGGTCTTAAACTCATGACCTCGTGATCCACCTGCCTCAGCCTCCCAAAATGCTGGGATTACAGGCGTGAGGTGGCTGTACTGTGCCCGGCTGTACTGAGATATTTATTGAGTGAATTCTGTTTCCATGTATGTTTCATTAAGTTTTTGAAGTTAATCTGATTTCAGGTTAAAGTCAAACCACATTTGAGTTACTTTTAAGCCATAATTATTACTTAATGTATATTTGTGTGACATTAATTTATCATTTCTCCCTTTTCAGGAGCTCCTCCATTCCTGAGACCACCTGGAATGCCAGGACTCCGAGGGCCCTTACCCCGACTTTTACCTCCAGGACCACCACCAGGCCGACCCCCTGGCCCTCCCCCAGGTCCACCTCCAGGTCTGCCTCCTGGTCCCCCTCCTCGGGGACCCCCACCAAGGCTACCTCCCCCTGCACCTCCAGGTGACACTTTCAATTTCTATAATAAAAACTTTGCCTACTGTTTATTTAATTTGTTCTAAGATATATGGTCACATTTCAGTATTCTGAAATCTGAGGTAATCTTACAGTCGGTGGTGGTTTTTAAGTTGTTGACCTGGTTTGAAGTAGAGTTCTTCCAGTGGGTATTTGCACTTGGTTCGCTTGAGGGACTTCTAGCCAGAGAACATGGGATTAAATTCTCTATTTGATAATTTTTTGGTTTTAGTTGTAGTTATGAAGCCGTTCCATGCATCCGCATGAGTACCAACTTAAAGTTTAAAATTACAGAGAGTGTTTTTTTTCCTTTCCTCTACCTAGTGTCAAGGTTAGACATGCAGATTTTCTTGTGGGCTTGTTTTATGTGGCAGGTATATTTCTAGTTTACAACACTGAAATGTCCCACTTTCATGTGAAGATCTGCTTTAAAGTGCCCCATCTGGGGCTTTTTTTTTCTTTCTCTCTTAGTGGTACACAGAATAATTATGAGTTTATGTAATCAATAGGATCTTAGATTTGATAAAATATGGTACTTTAATTTAAAAGTAGCATTTGAAGAACTGAAATCTGCAGTTCTTGGTATATGAATATTGTGTATGTCTGACTGTCCATAGGACATGAGTTCTTTTCCAGTAATGATGACAGATTGTGATTAGTTGCATTCTCTTACTCCATGTGCACTTTTTTTCCTTCGAGACGGAGTTTCGCTCTTGTTGCCCAGGCTGGAGTGCAATGGTGCGATCTCAGCTCACTGCAACCTCTGCCTCCTGGGTTCAAGCAATTCTCCTGCCTCAGCCTCCCAAGTAGCTGGGATTATAGGCGTGCACAACCACGCCCAGCTAATTTTGTATTTTTAGTAGAGACACGGTTTCATCATGTTGGTCAGGCTGGTCTTGAGCTCCTGACCTTAAATGATCCACACGCCTTGGCCTCCCAAAGTGCTGGGATTACAAATGTGAGCCACCATGCTTGACCTCCATGTGCATTTAATGACCAGGGTTAAAATTTTCTTTCTTGCACATTGTTACCTTTTTGTGCAGGGGAAATGGTAATAGAAATATAATGCATGGGCATTGGTCTCCTGACCTTGTCCTTACTAATATCTGCACTATGCAGCTGGAATAGAATCTTGGGATGTGAGATTTGAGATAGTAATTTGAAACCAGTTGATGTCACTTTATATTTTAAAGTAGAACATTATTTAGAGAAGAGAACATATTACTGTAAGTGCAGGAATATAGGCTGAAGGTAAATACTGTTTTATAATAAAATATTCCTGAGTTTCAAATTGCAACCAGTATGAGTTCAGCTTATTTTCTGTAAGTTGTTATCCATTTTTCTAAAAATTGGTAATCAATATTTAAATGTCCTTAATAGTAGTTAAATTGTATTAGTTCTTACAGTATTCATCCTGCCTATTTTATTCATTTAGGTATTCCTCCACCTCGTCCTGGCATGATGCGCCCACCTTTGGTGCCTCCCCTTGGACCTGCCCCCCCTGGGCTTTTCCCACCAGCTCCCTTGCCGAACCCTGGGGTTTTAAGTGCCCCACCCAACTTGATTCAGCGACCTAAGGCGGATGATACGAGTGCAGCCACCATTGAGAAGAAAGCCACAGCAACCATCAGTGCCAAGCCACAGATCACTAATCCCAAGGCAGAGATTACTCGATTTGTGCCCACTGCACTGAGAGTACGTCGGGAAAATAAAGGGGCTACTGCTGCTCCCCAGAGAAAGTCAGAGGATGATTCTGCTGTGCCTCTTGCCAAAGCAGCACCCAAATCTGGTCCTTCTGTTCCTGTCTCAGTACAAACTAAGGATGATGTCTATGAGGCTTTCATGAAAGAGATGGAAGGGCTACTGTGACAGCTTTTGATGCCAGAACAGGCTTCTGTTCACAACAGTGGCCCATGGAGAAAGAAGCTCTTATTAAACTTAGATGAAAGAGCTGCTTCCATTGTCAGGGTATTTTCTAATTTCAGTTCAAGGAATATCCTAAAATTTAGCCTTGTTCAGAATTTACTGCACATAAAAGAGGGTATTTCATCCAGAATAGATCAGTTATTGAAGCAGTGCTGCTAACATCCATTCCCTTTCACACCACCATTTTCATCCTGTTTCTTCCCCTCCTCCAGTTCTTTGGAAATTTGTGATCACAGGGGGATCTTAGTTGCTTACTTGTTTTGACTCTCTTGTGTGCTGTGGGCACTGGAGTAGAGATTTTTGAAAACAGTTTATTTCATCTTGCCTTTTGTGTTTGAGTTATTTTTAATATTTTCCTGTAAATATTTTGTAATATTTTACTTGTAATGAAATGGATCACAATGTCATTTCCTAATACAAGGCAGGATATGTGGGAAGAAAATGTACAATTATTTGATTAAAATTATTTCCCACTGACCTAAACTTTCAGTGATTCGTGGGAAAAATAAATAAATGTTCTACACCAAGATACTGACTCTGTGTTACTGATAATGTGTAAACATAATACCTAGTTTATGGACAGAAAAAAAGTTAAGTATTTAAAACTTGGGTTTTCAAGCAACTGCCTTTCTGGTACAGAATGAGAATCTTACTGAAAACATGGTAGAAACTACGTTTTAAATTTTAAGGCATAAAAAAGAGGAGTAATTATTTTCCTGTAAGGTTGTCATAGTGGCTTTAGAGAAACTGAAAGGTGTTAGGAATAGTATAGTTTGGCTTTTATTGTTTAAAAGATAGCTTACCTTCAGTGGTTACTTATTCTAGAGCTTCATGAACTGATACGAGTTGAATGGCAAAAGTCATTTTAAACCATTTTTAAGCTATTAAAGAATCAGAAAAGGTTAGCTTTTTTTCCTTTCTGAATTGATGGGTTTTGTGTGCTTTTATATTATTCATGTTTTAATATATATAACATTAATTTGCATTTATACCATTTTCTTTACAAAGTGCTTTAATGTAAACTCATGTACCAGTGTTGACTAACTCAGTCTATTAAGTTTAATGTTAATTTCATGACTAACTGATCTACCAAGTAACCCTAATAGATGACTTTTCTGGGTATTTTCCCCATTTTACACTAGAGAGTATTGAAACTTAAAAAGGACTCATGATTTATCCAGTGATCCAAAGTGTGTATTTCATAAACACATACACACAGTGTGTACATTGTTTAGTCATACGTTACTTTCCACAGTATCTCAAATGCCCTTCATGTAAATCCCATACTATCAAAAATTGGTGATAACCTAAAATGTAGTGCAATAATACAACAAGGCATTTATTTTCTTAGAGTTGATTTATTTGATGGATTTTTAGACTTTTATTCAAGATCTTTTGTTTGTTTTGACTTTGCTTGGAAGATACTGATTTATTCTTTAATATTAAAGCAAATCCTGCCAAAGCACTAAATAGACTGTTTTGGGTTGGTTTTTTAGTGTAATATTAATATAGGTCAGCAGGTGAATTGAGTCTGATTGTTTAGATGTAAGGATTGAACCTTATCAATCCTTGACACTGTCCTTGATAACCTTATGGATATCAAGGATCAAACCATATGGTATCAATATTGTAGTTATAGTTTCAGCATAAACAGAATTGCTCCCCAATACTTGATCTGAAATATTTTTAATGATCTTACTTGAAACATATATTCTTTCTGGGAGCGATTTTTTTTTATCATTTTTCCTTAGAGACAAGTGCCTGCTCTGTTGCCCAGGCTACAGTGCAGTGATATGATCATAGCTCACTGTAGCCTCAAACTCCTGGGTTCAAGTGATCCTCTGGCCTCAGCCTCCCAAGTAGTTGGAACTACAGATATGTGCCACCACAACCAGCTAATTTATTTTTTAGAGACGAGGTCTTGCTATGTTGCCCAGTCTGGTCTCCTAACCTCAAGTGATCTTCCCATCTCAGCCTTGACTCGGAGATTTCTGATTCATGTTAATATAAGAAAGCTGTTGATAGTTTATCATAAAGGCATTTCCTAATATTGCTAGTATAATTTTCTGAAAATCAGTGGTAAGATGTGACACAATACATCAGCTGCATCCACAGGAAAGGGGAATTAATTAGTTCTGATTCTGGGTACACTTGTTATGATCATAATTTACATAATATTTTCACAAAAATGGTTAGATCACAGCTATGAAATGTAAATGATAAAAATCTTTAATCATGTATATAGATAGACTTGTTACTATTTCCTTAGCAAAGTGTCACTTTAGGGACAGCAATTGCCCCTTTAAGGATCACCACAATAATACTCTGCCATGTCATGGAATCAGCATGCAGCCCAGATGCTATCCAAAATTCTGTTTCAATTATCATTTTCTATATTCTCATTTGTGCTCTTTGTTAAAATACCTGATGTATAGCTGGGGAGGGTTATAAGTATTTTAAAAATCATTTTTATTGCATTCAAGTAATTCTTCAGGCCGAGAAGATGGGACAATCACTACCCCTATAGAACTGAACAGTTTTATCCCTAACTCAAACTACAGCAGGTCTAACATCTGAAAATGTTCCTCAGCCAGTTTGGAAGACCGGCGTTATTTCAGAACTACTGGGGCTCAAAGCTGTCACCAAGCAGAGCTACACATACTTTCTTCATATACAGATCCTAGATCCAGGAAGGTATTAATGAGTTGCTGGAAAACATATTTTTACATTTTTAGAAATAAGAGCTTTTGGCAAAAGTCGGAACTAGAACTTCTGTGAAGTCAAAAGAACTGTCTCCCAACTTTTTTCTCTAAGAAAGCCCTGTAGTTTATGAAGGAAAGAGGACAGAAGGCAGGTGGCTATGCTCTGGGTGAACGGAGGGATTTTAATTGGCAGACGTTTTGCTGAGGGGCGACAGCCAACAGGGAGGGGGTGGAGAATGATGGGGTAATTGATGGAATGACATACTTAAGGATTTGGGGACATGAGAGTATGAAGTTTACTTATTCCATAGACAGTTACTGTCCAACAACTGAGCTAGGTGCTGGGAATACAGTGGTGAACTAAATCAAGTTACCCTCATGGACCTTAGGGAAATTCAGGGAATAAACTTCATTGTCTTTATCTGTCTCAAACCTTGAGTACAATACTTACCAATGCTACATTTTTAAAGCATCTTTTTTTAACAACAATTGGGGGGGAAAATCAGCTATATATGCCATGTGCCAGTGAAGACATACTCATTTTACGTTTATAATTTTATATATTAACTTTTTTAAAGTTTTTTTTTAATTGAATATTTTCTCTGTAAGTTTAGAAATATTAAATATACACTGTGGGTCTAATGGTGCTGCAACCAAATAGAGAAAGTATGTTTTTTAAAATAAATCAGAAGTCTGCAAGAGAAGACCATGGGTCCCCAAACACATTTTTCCTTGACATGTTATTCCAGTCACAGAGTATTTCCCCTCCAGGCATATTAAGCTTAAAAATAAGCTGTGTTTTTTAACATTGTAAAATACCACGGTAAGTCCATTTTTAGTAAGAGTTACACCACTTTTGCAGGAGATAAATATATGCAGAATTAACACTCTAAAAATGCTGTAAAAAATGTAAAATAATGGCTTTTGTAACAGTATTTGTGAAGAAAGAATACAACAGGTTTCTAGCCATAGAATGTCTAGAAAAATTTATAGTCCAAGGAAGAACAGAATGAACTGCACTGTTCATTATTACTGTCTATACCCAGCAATCTTGATCCCAATAAAATGGGGAGTGAGGCAAAGAAGAAAGGAAGATGACAGCCAAAGTTTAGGCAGGAAGAGGGGGAAACATACATCTCTGAAATCCTGTCTGATTTTATAAAACATACCACCCACAAATGAAAAAGCCATATTACTTTTATGAAGGCTGAACTTCTTTGTAAAAGCGAAAAAGGGCTTCAGCAACTTATTGCAAAGAAAACCTTACCTTCAAAGAATGTTTGATGGCTTTCTTGATTGAAAAGGGAAGTAAAACCCAGGCCAAGTACAAATTCAACATCTCCCCGTAAGACTATTCTTACTGCATAATAACCCAGACCAAAGGAGGAGGTATTTTTAAATTCACACTTGTACCCTCAAAGTTCATTTATAAAATACGTATTCATGGGGAAAAACAAACAAACAAACAAAACCCTTGTATTTGATGAAATAATTTTAAGACAGATTGTTTTAAAACTTAAGGGTTAACCTTAGAAAGTATCTATTTGAAATAACTGATGTTGTTCTGCTAGTTTTTCTCCATAAAAAGCTAGCAGAACAACATCAGTTATTTCAATAGATGCTTCGTGGTTTGGGGAGCTTCGTATTTTTCATTTTTGTTTCCGCAGATAGACTGGAACAGGGATCAGCGAACTTTCTCTAAAGGGCCAGATGGTGAGTATTTTGGGCTTTGTGAGCTACACAGTTTCTGTCACTACTCTGGTTTCCTAAGATGAAACCTGCACTGAAGGCAGGTAGCCTACCTTACTTGGTGTCCAAATGGAAATACGCCCTTTCTTACTGCAATGTTTCTCTACAGGGCCCTCTACTGAGAAAACTCAGAGCCGAATTTGAAGTTTTAATTTGGAGCTCAGAACTGGCACACATGAATCCAAAGAAAACTCAGTGCTCTTTACTTCTACTATCACAATGTTTTAAAACAATTCTTAGCACAGGTTCCTTTGGCAAAAACAAATGGAATTTTTCTCAAGCCCTTTTTGGCAGGGGCTACTAGCTAGTTCTGTTAGCTTATGTGCGCTAGCTAATATAACTGTGTGTGTCACTTTTCTTGAAAACTCTCAAAGGAACTTTAATTAACTGGCAAGCTCCACAACAGAAGTATGTTAAATAGAACAAAGCTAAGAACTAGGAAGTAAGCAAAAATGCTCCAAGAAACTGGCAGAGACAATGGTACTCACCAAAATATGTCATCTTCTCTTCTATATTTCCTGAGCTGCTTTGCAGTTAGATTAAGCCTGAGCTAGTTCTAGTGGACAGGCTGAAGCAAAGAAGAGGGTGTGAGTTCTCTGTGCCCTTGTTCCCTGCTGGAGGAGACAAGAGATAGTTTTGCATGGCTGGTGAGTGGTATAAAGAATGGCAGAAGAACAGGCTGGAATCTGTAAAGCTATAAATTTTATAGACTTCATTTAAGGACTACTCTTATGAAAGTTTTACACCAGAGATTTCATCTGGACTGTTTGCTCTTGCTAGAACACTCTGTATATCAAGGGTTTTGTGAGGAAATAACCTTTCTCATGTTGTAAAAGGTCCAGTGACACTCTTTACCCTGGCAATGGATGCATGCTCATATTATATTTGGACAACTAAGAGGTCTGCCCTCCTAATGCTGTCTTTATACTTTTCCACCCTGTTATATGCCTCCAGAAGGCTAAACTGTAGATAAGGCATCAATGGGATTTCTTGTCTTTTGTCTTCCATTTGGGCTGGGCAATGGGAAACAGGATACTGGAAGAAGGGAGGAAAGTGAGGTCATGGTATTTCCCTAATATATACGTTTAAATAAATATAAGTAATATACATACATAGAGATAAAAAATTTAAAGCATGATTTATTATTAGGAACACCTGGAATACCATGTTCAAGAAAGAAGGTCTTTCTTTTTTTTTTTTTTTTTTTTGTGTGTGTGACGGAGTTTCGCTGTCGCCCAGGCTGGAGTGCAGTGGCCGGATCCCAGCTCACTGCAAGCTCCGCCTCCCGGGTTTACGCCATTCTCCCGCCGCAGCCTCCCGAGCAGCTGGGACCATGGGCGCCCTCCACCTCGCCCGGCCAGTTTTTTGTATTTTTTAGTAGAGACGGGGTTTCACCGTGTTAGCCAGGATGGTCTTGATCTCCTGACCTCGTGATCCGCCCGTCTCGGCCTCCCAAAGCGCTGGGACCACAGGCTTGAGCCACTGCGCCCGGCCAACAAGGACATTCTTATCCTATGTGAAGACATGGACAAAAAGATAAATTCAAGATAGAAAGTTACTTGATGAACATGAAAATGAGGATTTTGTTAGCGGATATGGATGCTTGAAATATACAAATGTGTGACTGAACTACTTGAAGATAGTAGCTCCCTCTTTTGCATGATGCTTGGGCGCTGCCAACATTTGCCTTGAGATGTATTTGTCTACTTCCACCGCTGAGCAACCATTCTTCCGTGTGTCACATTTTTTTAGCTAATGAGCAAGGGAAAAGCAGTCCATGACAGATAGCAACTGATCTGGACTATCAGCTAGGCTGTGCTGTTGCCAGGAGTTGGCCTGACACAGCTACACTGTGGTGATCTGTTGAACATACACAATTCACAGAACACTAACACGAGACAAGGCCACTGAGTGGCCGTAAAAAGATCAAATAAAAAACAAGACCTTTCTGTAATCATGTCTGAACAGAAACAAAAACATGAACATTGTCCAAACAACAAAAATGAACAAAAAATCCCTATCCTGGCTAATATGCATTAGCATATTTATCATGTACAGCTTTAGTTTCACTGCATTCTGCACTTTACAACACTCCTTGCACCCTACTTCCTGACGGCATGCAATGCTGAGCAAAGCCCCCAAATCAACTAACACAAACCCAAGTCCTATAATACGCCCTAACAGCCTCTTACTGAGACACCCCACATTTCCCCATGGAATGTGTTCCCCCTTGCTGCAAAGAGAAATAATCCCAACTTGTTCAACTACAAATATGTTCCTGATGGTCTTCGGCTAGAGGGCATAGACAAAACTACAGGTTTAGCCAAAGCTCTTATTGCTTGCACCAGGACTCTCAACGCAGTGTGCACAGCTGAGACCTCTTGTGACTTGATCTGTGTGAGGTGCCACTTGCTCATGGCTGGGAAATAAGTTCACATTGAACTGAGTTCCTGTATTTTGTTGAAGCACTTCAGTGTTGACTTTATGTGTTTCCCTAGGAAGACGATCTCTTGGAATTTTAAAAATTATCTAATCAGATTTATATTCTTTCAGCAAACCATTTTTAGTCTTCTATTCCTTGCTTCCACTGCTTGCTTAATATTTAGTGTTGTCCACAGGGAAAGTTATAAACATAGTTCTGATAAATCTGTTTGCAAGTGACTTCCGAGTGCTAATGAGTTCAGAAGGTCTCCAGACCAGAGATTTTAGGATAAATTTTGCTTGGGGTTACCATTTCCAAGTCTGATTAAGACGTCTTCCTCAGTCTTGTCTATGTGCCCCTAAGAACTGGACTATTTTGTTTTGTCTGCCTAGACTAATAGCTGGCCCATGGCCAAACTCTGGGGGTTAGAGGTTACACATCTTTACATACGACTGCATTTCTCCTAGTCTTCACAATTTAAAACTGCACTTCTTTCAGGCCAAATACACGTTTTCTTCACGATGTCTTACTACAAAGCTAATCTGTACACTTCCGTCTCTAATACAACAATTTCATCAGGGATATTTCGGAATTGTAGTGGTCACTTGGGCTTTTGACATGAAAAGGACAGTTCATTTGAGAAGTGCTTTAAAACAGAAAGCAAACTGTCATGCTCAGATTGCTTGTTTGTCTAAAAGAAAGATAATTTTGTTGAATATAGGGTTCCTCTCTCCTATGATTCCATACTTTGGGGTTAAGCAATGCTGGCTTTTTTATTTCATGGCTCGATAAAATTATCAAGGGTCTATGAGCGTGGTAACTCATGCCTACAATCCCAACACTTTGGGAGGCAGAGGCGGAAAGATCAGTTGAGCCCAGGAGTTAGAGACCAGCCTGGGCAACATGGTGAAACTCCATCTCTACAAAAATTATTAATAAAAAAATTAGCCAGGTGTGATGGCACACAACTGTAGTCCCAACTACTCGGGAGGCTGAGGTAGGAGGGTGGCTTGAGTCTAGAGGTGGAGGGTGCAGTGAGCTGTGATCACAACACTGCATACCAGCCTGGGCAACTGGGGGAGACCCTGTCAAAAAAAAAAAAAAAAAAAAAATGGATCCAAGTTACTGCCCAAACAAGTCATCATTCTCCTTCAAGTATGTATATGTTAAAATCCAATTTTCAACATGTAAGTTTTCCTTCCTCCACTTGTGGAGAAAACAAAATAAAGCTTTACAGTGGAGAAAACAAAATAAAGCTTTACAGTGATAATTTCATATCTGCCTGAAACCAGTTTCATTATTTCTTCCTCTGCTTCTTCTCTGTTCCTCTTACTCTCCATTTCTGTCTCTTGGAAAGCTAAACATTTATTGATTTTTTTAAAAAGTTGCCTTGTCAGAGTCCAATTTCTCATGTTTTAATCATTCTAAAATGCCTACATTGGCTTTATGAATAAGTTACCTCTTTTTAAAACTTCTTTAAAATTTATATGTAAAAAATTATATTCAACTAAAAAGAATGATGATAAAGGATATCTTTAAGGGATCTTTGCCAATATTCTTCTAGGGTTTTTTTTAGAAAAATGTTTTTGCTGTCACCATGTATACCTTGAATTTCCATATGCGCAGTTTAAAAATGTAAAGGGTAAAAATGCATTTTGATTCCAATTCCATTAGTAACATGAGCCAGCTTGTCACCCTTTCCTATGTGTGGAAAAAAGTAATAACTTTTAAAGACCATTTCTTTAAGTATAAGCAAGCAGGGAGTATGAAGCGGCACAACGATCCAAATTGTGGAAAAATCTCTATTGACACTTTCTCTCCTGGTGTCCTTCCGGCCACATCCTTTTCTCTCTTTAGTGATGCCTCTTCCTCTGCCAATTGATTAAATCTCACAGATCTTCACATTCTGTTGGTTGTGGCAATTTTTGATATCGGTCTATACTCTATACATGTATATGTTCTTTCTGGATGATTCGATCTACTCTGGCTATTTTTAGTCATGACTCCCAAATTCTTCTCTCCAATCCAGACTTTTTTCCCCTAGATTCAGATCCAAATCCAGTTGCAGGAGTTACCTTTGACCCCCACGTCTTCGTGCGTGCTGCCTCTCAGCCCAGCTTACACCTCCCACCAGCCAGTGTGCCCACCTGGCTGAGTGACACAGGTACCCATATTCCCTGTTCCTGTTAACACCCTGAGCATCTCCTTCCCTCTACATGTACTCTGTTATTATCTTCCTTTTGAGTGTGTGTACCATGATAGTAAGTTTCTTGGCAGCTGGTTACCAATCACAGGTGTAACACATAATATTGTTCAATAAATTATTGAACAAACGGGGTTCATTTTTAATGTGTGTGGGTGGACTTAACAAGCCATAAATTCTAAACTAGGTTGTCTTCAGGGGCAAAAACAAAAAACAAACACAAAAAAAGCAAAACTGCAAATTCAGGTTCACAAGCTTTAATCATTTATTACTTTCTTTTTTGTTATACATTGAATTGTGGATGTGCTTTAATTAATAAAACAGTCACTAAAATTGTTTTTATGGTTGCTATCACAAAAGTCATAGGATTGCTAGAATGCTGTATGTTTACCTGTTTCAACAGCTCCCATCAACTACCGCTACTCACTTTACATAGAAATAAGAACAGCTACTATTCATTGAGCCTATTTCTATACGGGAATCTTAGTGTCCTCACTCACATTAATTCATTGAATCCTCCCCAAACTCTCTGAGGTAAACTATTATGCCCATTTTAGAGATGAAACCGGTTTAAAGAGATTAAGTTTCCAAAAATCAGATAACTAATGAGTAGAGTGAATCTGAATTTAAGTCTCATTGCAGAGAGCTGAAGTTCTTACACAGCGTGGTATGCGACCTTTCAACCACTGGAAGGGGCATTGTGGTTTGCATGTAGTATGCCAGTCATCACCAATTATGGAGCCTGACTAAACCTTTTGATTCCAGGCAGGCACAACTAAACAGACCAGTCCTCAGGGACACAAAGACAAGACTGGCCCTGCAGGAAAAACAAAGATCAAACAAATCCTGGCCAAGCCACAGCTGCACTGAAGGGCTTATCTCTGCAGGAAAGACTATGTGTGTGTGTAACTAAAACTATGGATTATAACTCTATTAAAAACTGGAATTCAATTCCCACCAGATTTTGTCTTAGGTCTTTTTCCATATGGTCTTATGCTTAAAGAAATAGTGGCCTTTTAAATTAACAATCACACATCAGCAAGAACTACTGTTTGTCCATCGTGGATCATGGACTGAGCTGATTTTGTAGGAGTATGCATTTTAAACTGCCAATAAACGATTCAGGTTTAAAAAAAACTCTCAAAAACAAAAATGGTGAGAAGATGATTGAATTTTGAGGCAGGCAAAGTATGTGAGGGGATGCTAAGAATCCTTAGGGTAGTGGTGGGAGAGGCGGGTAGAGACAGGGCAGTTACCATGCCTTGTATCTTGTCTATGTTGCTCATCATGTAACAAGAGCTGGACAGACTCCTGTGAATCTTCCCAGGGAAAGGCAAAGGTGCTTTTTCTTATGAATGTCTTGATGTCCCTTGTCCTTATTTCTTCATCATTTTGGTAACAATCCCTCAGATGCCTCATCTCTTTAAGAAATTAGACTCAAATGTCAAAACCATATATGCATTTTGTTCCACTGACCCCAAGTGGTAACTGCAAGTATTAATTCTAACAATTAGGCATTTTTTAAAAGTCCTATTAATGTTTACCTATAATTTAACCTATAAGGATAAACCCATACCCCCATAGAACATCGTACTTTTTTCCATTTGTTGTCTAATATGTGGCACACAGTAAATGAACAAGCTTAATCCTTAAAACAGGTGTTATGACTTTTACATATGACAAAACCACAGGGAGTGAATAGCAGGACATCTGGAACCTGCCCAATAATTTGCCCCCTAACAGAGGTATGTACGTCCTGACCTTTGTACACCTCAAAAGTGGCAACATGGGAGAAGTAATTCCATCATTCATCCACACATAGAGAGGTACAAGTACTAACAGAAGCTGATCTCTCATATTAACGTATGTATTTGTTCCTTGTCCCATCTTCAGGAACTAATAAAAATAAAATGAGCTCCAAGAGAATAGGAGCTCTGGTTGGCCTCATTCACAGCTCTACTCCTATCACTTTGTACAGAGCCTGGCATAGACAGCTGTTCAATAAATACTGGGGACAAAATAAAGTCCAAGTGGGAAAATGGGCCAGCTGCTACTAAGGATGAAGACATAATATATATATATAATATATATTATAATATAGATAATATGTTTATTACAATATATATAATATATAGTTATTATTTTATATATATATTTTGGGGGAAGACTTCAATTCTGACTCACAGGAAAGAGGAGTCCAAAGATGTGAAATCTGTACTGGGATCTTTTTTGTGGGGTCTGTGGGCCAGGATGAAATTAGCTGAGAAGGATGAAATAAATGGGAGTGTCAACTAAGGGCAGATGATTACTAGTGTTAACTCTTAAATATGGATTCCTGGTCTGAAATGTGTTTCTCCCTGCACTTAAGTATTTGGCCCTATCTTTCCTCACATGTTTATTAAAGCAATATCGTGCCATTAGGCAATGCAACTCCCAAAGACATTACTGGAATGAGGTCATTGCTTCAGGCTAGTGGGAGAACATAAGAGGTTTCAAACAGGTTATTTGTTGGGTTAAGAACCCCTAAAAGCAAGAGGTTTTTGCTTTGTTTTAAAGCAAAGTCAAACTGAGTCTCAAAGAGAATATAATCTGAAGACAGGATCATTATGAAGCTAGAAACCTGAAAACATCACTTTAAAAGCTCAAGCATATGTAACTCACAACTAAAGGCGCTGCAATGTTATGCAATATGACTGTCCGGGGAACGAATTTCCAACCTCATGACTCAAATTGAACGTTTCCTTCATTTAAAAAAATATGAACATAAGGTGCTATATAAAGATATCTGATATCCAAAGCATGAAAGCACAGCAGCTACTAGGCTAAGAAGAATCTCTTAAGTTAATATCGTGCCGTCAGAACCACCCTTCCAAGACGGAAAGTTACTCCACTTTTTGAAAAATATGGCCGGAGACACTTCCTGCCCCAAGCCCAGCTCGATCCGACGTTCTCTTCCCAGAACTTGGTCCTGAGTGCCCACAAACTGGCAGGAGAGCGAAGCCTCTGGGAAGGGGAAGTAAAAATAATTCCGGAGGAGGCCTCGCCGCACCGACTCTGCCTCCCCTTTGCCCTACTGAGAGCGAGGTGCGCTCCCACCCTGCCCACCTCCAAGCCACCCTCCCTTAACGCCTCGAGGGTGACCTGCGGACCAAAGCAGTCCAGAGTGGCTCAAGCCCACGCACCAGTACCTGCTCCAGGGGTTTCCCAATCGCCCCCCTCCCCTGGGGCCATCCGGCAGGTCCCCGCAACTATACAGCTCTCTAGACCAAACGATTTTCACCAACTTTATTGGCTCCCGCCGGGCCCCTCGCCGCCCACCTCCCCGCTAGATGTCACCGGCCCTCCATGACATCCAGCACATTCAAAACCATTGCGGGATGACCCTGAAAAGGGCCCTTGCGGGGGGAGCCAGCTCCCTGAGGGCGGCGTCAGGGTCACTTGCTCTTCGCCTTCTGACTCTCCGTCTTCTTGGGCAGCAGCACGGCCTGGATGTTGGGCAGGACGCCGCCCTGAGCGATGGTCACTTTGCCCAGCAGCTTGTTTAACTCTTCGTCGTTGCGGATGGCGAGCTGCAGGTGGCGGGGAATTATCCTGGTCTTCTTGTTGTCACGCGCGGCATTGCCAGCCAGCTCCAGGATCTCCGCTGTCAGGTACTCCAGCACCGCCGCCAGATACACCGGCGCCCCGGCGCCCACTCGCTCCGCGTAGTTTCCTTTGCGCAGCAGTCTGTGCACTCGGCCCACCGGGAACTGCAGGCCCGCGCGGGAAGAGCGGGATTTGGCCTTTGCTCGTACTTTGCCGCCCTGTTTTCCGCGACCGGACATGATCACTTCTCGCCTACAACTCCAGAGACGGAGACAAACCGCTCTCGGCGTCCGGTACCGGAATGCAACGTACCGCCTCCGAACTGCCTCTACAAACTCTTTGCGGCCGCGGGGCAGCCCCTTCCCATTGGCTCTGGTGACCAATGACAGGCAGGCGCCGCTCCCAACTAGCGCTCTGGAAGAGAGACCGCCTCCTCCAGCTCTCTCCAATCAATAGAGCAAGCTCCGAATCCTCATTTATATAGCCGCTCACATAAATACCGAAGCCAGCCCGCTCCGCGTTTGGGGACCCAGATGAATTTAGCGGTTACGGGTTTTCCACGACCACGCTCGCTCCCAAGCAAATAAACTAGTAGGAAATAAGAAAACATGGTTGGAAACAGAAAGCAATCCAGAAGAAGAGCTACAGGGGTTATCCGTAGACGTTGCTATGCTAAGTGGATGGTCTCATATAATACACCATACTAGTCAGGTAGGTTTCTGTCTCGGCAGCCCGTGCTGCTTAGGCGAAACAACAGCCTCTCTGCGGAATTCTGCCTGCCCAGGACAGGGTCCGTGGGCTGTTTCTTATACAAGAGCCTTGCCTGCAGCTACCCAACGGTATGGAGACCACACTGGTCTCCCTGCTGGGTCCTGCGGCTCACAGCCAGCCAATCGTTCACTTTTAAGTCTTTGAAGCTAGTGATGGCCAGAATACTTCCTGCGCTGACGGGAAGAACAAGCTCGCCTAGCCAAAATATCTTTTGTCTTTAAGGCTATGGGCCCGCAAAGAGCCACTAGGTTTTATTGGAGAGGCCGAAGTCTTGGCCTTCGCTTGCTCCGCGCAAGCCAGGGCGCCGCAGATCAGCGGATCGGGTCCTCTACGAGGACGTGGAGGTCCCCCGGGTCTCTTTGTAAATGAGCCCAGAGACTAAAGTCAGAATGGCAGTTTATTCTTACATACCTGAATTGTGGACCCACGCTTTTTGAAACAAAAAAAGTGTTTTGTTTAAAGTATTTTGTTTTATTTCAGTTAGAAATTACTTTCTACTAATTCATCGAGGTCAATTCATTTTTACCTGAACATTTTCAGTAACACAGTTAACATCGATACGTGATGTAATGTTGAACACTTGCTTTTTAAAATAAACATTTTACGTGGATTCATTTAAAGTAAAACAAATTTACCTTCTCCCTATCCGAATAAAGATTTGACTTCATTGAAATAACATTTTCAAGTATTTATGTAAATGTCATTACTGCCTAGAACAATGATTAACCCATACTGGGGACTCAATAAATGTCTTCAGAGCTATTGTCATGCTTTATAAAGGCGGCCTTTCTGGAGCCAGACTGCCTCAGCCTACATCCTGGCTTCACCACTAAGCAGTGATCTTGGATAAGTTATTTGACTCCTGTATCTGTATCGAAGTGTTTTGAAAATTAAATACGTTAGTAAGCATCCAACAACTCTTAGATATACAAAATAAATGGACGTACAGATCTCTGATACAGTTTTTAACGAGATGTTCCTGGAATGAGTTCTGTAAACTAGCTTAAATTTTCGCCTGTATCATGGATGGAACTTTCAGGAGTTTTTGAGACTATTACTATTTTGGACACGATTTTTTTCTTTTATTCTAATAAGCAAGAGATTTCTGATTTGAAAATATTCTAGCCTTGATTTCTTAGAAAGTGAGTATAAGTAAGTCAACCTATTTTACCATTTATATATTTATATATATATATATATATTTGAGACAGAGTCTTGCTCTGTCGCCCAGGCTGGAGTGCAGTGGCGAGATCTCGGCTCACTGCAAGCTCCGCCACCCGGGTTCACGCCATTCTCGTGCCTCAGCCTGTCTAGCAGCTGGGACTACAGGCGCTGCCACCACGCCCGGCTAATTTTTAAGTATTTTTAGTAGAGACGGGGTTTCACCATGTTAGCCAGGATGGTTTCGATCTCCTGACCTCGTGATCCGACCTCCCAAAGATCTGGGATTACAGGCGTGAGCCACCGCGCGCAGCCCCATTACAATAATTCTTATCCCTTCAAGATCTGATAGACTTTTCCTCTTCCCTCTGAGTAAAGTATTAAAATCATGGAGTGAAGTTCGACCATGCAGGACTTTTTCCAGCCATTCAAGAAAGTGTTCCAACTCTTTTATCTTTAACAAAAAGTAAAAGAAAAAGAAATACCTTTTGGGTTATGAAGATGGGCAAAGATTGAAACAAATGTTAACTATAAGCATTTAGAAATATAATAAAAATTTACCATAAAGCCTTCCTGCTGTAAAGGCTTATCTTCAAGACCAGGTACAAAGAGCCCCACTTACTAAAATACATTGCTCAGAATCTTAATTAAGTACCTGGGGAAAGACTTATGAATCATCCTCTAAATAACAGCTGCTTTTTAACACAGTCAGACCTTTAGAGAAGACAGGGTCCTGACACCTTCGAAGACCGGTGACACCTCACAGAAACTTTCGTTTTTGTTCAGGGATTCTCTTGAGAAAGGAAGGGATTCAGAACCTCCTGAGGGGATTTGCAGTAGAAATCATTATTCCAAGTCATGATTGTGGCATCCACTATTTTACAAGAACTTTGAATTTTTAAGTGGAAAATGTGAGATGAGAACCTGAGATTTGAATGACATAAGACATTTACAATATTTCAACCAAATAACCATAGGAAGTTACTTAGTTGAAAAGCACACAGGCTCTTGCAGGGCAGGAAAACCTGCAAATTGCGCAGAAGCAGCTGAAAGGGGAATGGCGGGGGTTGGGGGAGGTGGGGGTGGAGTGTAGGTGGGGGCCGGGAAGCTGGGCTTGTTTTTTTTCAACTGAAAGTATCTTAATTCTCTGCAGGGCCGCAAAAGAGGAAAAAAAAGTCCTCTCCCCCTACTATGTCTTTAAAAGACCCACATGTGAAAATTTTTAAGTAATTGCTTTGCAATCTCAGATGTAAAGCTTTTCAGGTTTTAGTGAGTTTCACAGTAAGTCAGGAATTCCGTTTGGAAAAACATGATTAGAAGGAGGGAGGGAGGGAGAGACAGAACAAGGAACGTTCATAGGATCTGGCCTATTTTTATTTAAGGGCTGAAAAAAGGCAATATAAATTCTATTAGCTCATACTGTTTTAGCTTTAAAATGTATCACCATGAACCTTTCTCCAAATATCAGAAAAAGTTTTCCCAAAAGAGCAAACAACAAAAAAATCAGGCTAGTTTCGCTGACTGCTTCCTGGATTTAACAACTATAGCATGTCTCTAGAGGTGGGGCCTAGAGCTCCTCCCACTTTTTCATGTTTTCAAACAGGTCCGCATCGAGAGACTATAAGCCCTGGTCTGCGCCCGGCAATCACAGTGGGCTGCCCGGTTTTCTGCTAAGTAGGAGCTGTGACTTCAGAATGTCTGGGCGCGGTAAAGGCGGCAAGGGGCTGGGTAAGGGAGGCGCCAAGCGCCACCGGAAGGTGTTGCGGGACAATATCCAAGGCATTACAAAGCCCGCGATTCGCCGTCTCGCCCGACGTGGGGGCGTCAAGCGCATCTCTGGTCTCATCTACGAGGAGACCCGGGGAGTCCTCAAAGTCTTCCTGGAGAACGTGATCCGCGACGCGGTGACTTACACGGAGCACGCCAAGCGCAAGACCGTCACTGCCATGGATGTGGTGTACGCGCTGAAACGCCAGGGTCGCACCCTCTATGGTTTCGGCGGCTGAGCTGTCCCCACAGCTTCTCTCCAGACTCCAAAAGGCCCTTTTCAGGGCCCCCAAACTGTCACAGAAAGAGCTGTTAACACTTCCTAGATACCGGGTAAATATCAGCCCTTTGATGCTGCCTTCCGGATACCGGGAGTGGGACATTCGCGACCCGATCGTCTGCCCGGGATTAGGCTTGGCTGGAGCGGGGACGACTAGATCTCATGGAGGGGACTCCGCCTGTGCTTAGGAAGGGCCCTGGGAGGTGCCGTGCAACGCAGTAGTGACCTCCCACTTCTGTGCACCTAAAATCCAGGCTGCGGATTTTGTTTAGAAGTGTGTTTCTACAAAGCCCCAGTGTTAGAACTGGTCATGGGTTTTTAAGCGGCCGAGTCGTTGGCCCTTAAGCACGTTACGGATGGCTTCCATGTAAATCAGGGCTTAGGTGACTTCCCGCCGACCTTTAGGGGTGAGCGTCACGCGTCAGAGGGCGGTTCGTGCGTGTGCAGGGCCTGCTAGATCGCAGGAAATGGGAGGACGCCGCTACCTGCAAGCCCGAAAGCGCTGAATGCAGCCCTAGTGTGGCGCGTTGTAGTCTTACTGGGTACTATTTTAATTCATTGCTGACGTCCTGAGTGAGAGGTGACCAAGCTCAGATGCTGAGAGTAAGGCGGCTGGGCGAAACTCGCGGCACCCTGCCCCCTCCGGTAGCCAGCTGCGTAAAGTTGCCTACGCCGAGCGGGTGGCGTCCTGCTCGGCCACCTGGCGGCGGGCGTGGAGTTGGCAGGCAGGCAGTGGGGGTCACGCCGGCATGGAAAGCCAGATCTCCACCTGCGGGTCGCCAAGTTGCCGGGAGTCCTCCGCTCCGGGCAGTGTCATTCCTATCACAAATGACCCGGTCGCAGCCGAAAGATAAGCCCTGGCTTCCGAGTAAAGGCCCTGTTCAGAGCAGCCTGGGGGTCTAGAAAGGAAACGGGCGGCGGGTTAGGTTCTAGTCAGTTCAGTGAGAAAGTAAGAGAGACAGCTGTGGGATTAGCAAGCCGCGTGGTCCTACCCAGTACTCCCGGGGTGTAGTGAGGGTCCTGGAGAAAGGTGGGGCGCAGGGGCGACCAGTTAAGCACACTTTCCAGTAGGCAAGGGTAGAGGCAGAAGACCTGGTGATCAGCCTGCGTGCAGGCCGTAGGGGCCGTGCCGGCCTCCGGTAAAGCTCCGCCTAACAGCCTTGCTCTACTCCTAGCTCTGTCCTTCCTAACTTCTCATTAGGTTTAGCACCCCAGGATGCGGTGTGATCCATGCCGCGTTAACCAATCTGCCTCTTCTCTAGTTTTTCTTTTTGCCTTTCTTTTCAAGACCGAGTCTCGCTCTGCCACCCAGGCTGGAGTGCAGTGGCATGATCTCGGCTCACTGCAGCCTCCGCCTCGCGGGTTCAAGCGATTCACCTGCCTCACCCTCCCTAGTAGCTGGGATTACAGGCCTGCGCCACCACGCCCGGCTAGTTTTTGTATTTTTTAGTAGAGACGGGGTTTCACCATGTTGGCCAGGCTGGTCTTGAACTCCTGGCCTCAAGTGAGCCACCCGCCTCCGCCTCCCAAAGTGCTGGGATTACAGGCGTGAGCCACCACGCTTGGTCTCACTCTAGCTTTCCTAAACATGGAGAAGTCATTTAGCTTCCTTGGTGTGGTGGGCTGAAGTCACTCTAAGGGAGTTTCCCAGCCCCAGGGATTAAAGAACTGGAGCCAAGATTTGAACCCAACTGGCGAAGGATTCCGCACCGCTAGATCTTGACATTGCCTCCTCTTCTGCCAGGAAGGCACCCGGGTTCCTTTCTGCTGACATGTCACTTCTAAGTACTTTCTCCTACTCCATAAAGACTTCAAGTGAGTACACAATACTGGTGTTAGTTTAATTTCTAGGACTGTGAGACACTCGCAGAAGCTCAGTGTTCTTTAATGCAAATGAAAAATTGAGTTACTTAAAAGAAATAGAGTCTGGCATACTTCCGTACCCTTAATATTTGTTGCATGACCAAATGTATGATTTTGGGTTTCACATAAATTAAGGATGAAGGTTAGGGCCCCGATGGAGGATAGAAATACTGTAGATACTTGTATGACAATTAAAACTCTTCCTTAAGTATTTAATTTATATGGAACTGTTTAAATATTTTATGGTTTTGGGTTTTGCTTTTTTTTTTTTTTTTTGTAGTGGTCTCAATTCTTTGATTAAATAGAACTTATATTTTCCCTTGTAGCATAGTTATTTTTGTGTGTGTGTTTTGTTCTTTATAAAATATAATTATCCAAACCCAAGAAATATTTATTTTTGTCTATGACTATGAGTTCTATGATATAGTAAGTACCCAGTCCTGACAATAACCATATCTTCCAAACCAAAACTGGGTCACACGGTTCAATAACTGGAACAGAATATCTCAAACTGAAAACGACCAAGATTTTCTGAAGTTTACTATTAGTAATAAAATTGCTTACTAAAAATGTTAAAGAACTTGATTTAAAACTTCTCTGTAATGCCTCACTTAAAAAGTGAATGAGGGGGTCAGGGTGGGAGTGGCTATAATCCCAGCACTTCGGGAAGGCTGAGGCAGTAGGATTGCTGGAGGCCAGGAGTTTGAGACAAGCATGGCCAACATAGTGAGACCCCCATCTCTACATAAAATAATAATAAAATGTTTAAAGTGAATGGAATGCATTGAAATTTGATCCTGTAGCAAAGTCATCCCTTTTGAATTTTGAACATTTATTTCATGCCTCTTTTCCAAGCATATTTTGAATATTCAGAGATAAAATGAGTAAGTTACTGCCATCAAGAAGCTCCTATTTTTCTAGGAGAGAAAGGGGAAAGACATGTGATTGTACACATGTGCTTTGCTCTAATAGAGTGGTATAAATCAAATGCTATTGGTATACAGAAGGACAAATTTTGTCATCCAAGTGTATGGGTATCTTCAAAGAGCACAGGTGCCATCTGTTCTGAGCTAATGACCCACTGAAGAAGGCCACACCAAATTTGGGGAACAAACAGCATAAACAAATGCCAGAGTATTTTCCAGGCAGGGTGTATTTAGAGAATCTAATGTTGAATATTTAATTTATCCTTTGCCCAAGAATAATGCAATGAACTAGGCAACTAGTTGAATAAAAATTGAAACCAAGTTCAAACAAGCCCATTGAAAAATGGGCAAAAGACTGGAAAAACATGGCCAATAAGCATAAGAAGAGATGTTCAAGTTGATTAGTCATCAAGAAACTACAAATCAAGACCACACTGAGGCTGGGCGTGGTGGCTCATGCCTGTAATCCCAGCACTTTGGGAGGCCGAAGTGGGCAAATAACTTGGGACAGGAGTTCAAGACCTGCCTGGGCAACGTGGTGAAACCCTGTCTCTACTAAAAATACAAAAAGTTAGCTGGGCATGGTGGTGCACACCTGTAATCCTTGTTACTCGGGGGCTGAGGCATTAGAATCACTTGAACACTGGAGAGAGGTTGCAGTGAGCAGAAATCAGCCACTGCACTCAAGACTCTCTCAAAAAAAGACCACAATGAAATACAACTTTGGACTCAGTAGATTGACAACAAATAACAAATGTTACACAGAATCTCTTATATTGCTGGTAGGAGTATAAATTGTTTCAACTATTTTTGAAACTAAGGGTTTGCATTATCTTGTGAAGTTTAAGATAGATTCACATTATATGCTCAAGCAGCAATTCCACTTCTGGGTCTTTACCTAAGGAAATGATAGCATGAATGCCCCAGAAGACGTCATTAAAGTTCTTAGTAGAACTGCTCACAATAGCAACAACAAAGAAACCAAATGCCCATTGACAAGAGTGGATGAATAAATTATGGTGAAATATTTTGCAGTCAAAATTAACAGATAAATCCAATATGACTTAACAGTGGTTTACAGCGAATGTTTTGTTTCTCTGCTGATACATATTAAGACTTGCGACTTCGTATGTTTGGCAGTTTTATTCTGAACTTATATGTGATTGAAGGTCATCTGTGGGAGTCTGAGAAACTAAATTGAGCATGCTGCCTCCAGAGATAATTAGCATTTGCTTGTCTTTTGGGTCACATACTACTATGGACTGGGGCCACTTTAGCCCTGTTTGAGTATCCTAGGCTATTAGAAGAGTCAAGTTTTATTTCTTACAGCTTATTCCCAAGGCTTATTCTCCAGTGTAACCCTAGATTTATATATATATTTAAGATTCAAGGGATACACATGCAGGTTTGTTACATGAGTATTTGCATAATGCAGAGGTTCAGGCTTCTGATGACCCCATCACCCAAGTAGCAAACATAGTACCCAATAGGTAATTTTTTAGTGTTTCAACCCTTGCCACACTCCCTCCCTTCGCATGAAACCCCAGTGTTAGAAATACTTGTTCCCCAGTGCCGTAAAGAAATAGTACTTGAACATAAATTTAATTTCTTCAGCAAGGCCATTTTCACTTTCTGCAGAAAGAGTACACTCGCTAGCAGTTTTGTCATCAGAGTGCACAGAACAAAGGAGACAGGGTCATTTATAACCTGATGCATCCACCCTACTGCTGTGTGGTTTCCATTGGCTGGAATGGGACCTCACGTTCTGTATTTGTCTCTATTGCCTAGTAACTTAGAACTTTTTAAAAGAGGCAAAGGTAGAGTAGAACAAAGGAAGAAGGAAGTAACTTGTGGAATGCTGAGAAAGGTAAAAACATCTTCAAATAAGGAAGAGAAACAGGCTATGACCTAATGCTTGCTTGGACCAGTATAAGCATGCCAGGGCAAATATTTAGGCTAAATTGTGGGAGCTAAGAACATAAAGTACATTGATTCCTTTATTACAGCTAGCAGATATTTAAGAATGTTAGCACAGGTCTTTGAATAAATTTTGCTTCTAAGGGAAGTTACTATTTATTCCTAATTAGATGGGGAAGAAAGTCTTTGAAGAGGAACCTCTACCTTTTACGTCAGTGTCTATTGTTTCCATCTTTGTGTCCATCTGTACACAATGTTGAGTTCTGACTTATGAGGACATGCAGTATTTGTTTTTCTGTTTCTGCATTAATTTGATTAGGCTAATCACCTCCAGCTGCATCCATGTTGCTGCAAAGGATGTGATTTCATTCTTTTTAATGGCTGTGTAGTATTCCATGGTATATATGTACCACATTTTCTTTATCCAGTCCACCACTGATGGGCACCTCGGTTGATTCCATGCCTTTGCTATCATGATTGGTGTTGTGGTAAACATACAAGTGCAGGTGTCTTTTTGGTAGAACAATTTGTTTTCCTCTGAGTATATACCCAGTATGGATTCATGCACCTCAAGAAAACTTGGTTGGTGTGCAGTTCGGTGTATTATGAGTAAGATAAGACTGGACCTGGTGTTAGAAAATCTGCATTTGTGGCTTTGTTCTGACAGTGTCTAGTGTAAACATGGGCAGACCACTTAAACCTCTCTTTAGTCTTCTCCTCTGTAGAGTGATAATATGATCTAATTAGCAGGATTGTTGTTTTATTCAACAAGACAGCATATGTAAAGAACTTAGTAAAATAAAAAGGCAACGTGTTTATAATGGTCTAAGTTATCTTCTTCATGCTTTATTTATTATTAGTGAAAAGTTTAAATTCAAATCTCTTTTATGTGTCATTACTTTTATGCAACTCATACAGATACAGCTTTTCCACTTCCTTGTATTAAGATTTACTAGTGAAACTGACATTTTTTCCTTTGGTATAATCAGATTGAGTATTAAGTTTATCTTTCATGTCTATCATTATTCTAAGTTAGCTGAACATTGACTACTATATTGTATTTTTCAAGGTCTGTGAATAGTTAGAGCCACATTACAAAGTCAGTACAAGATGTAACTTACTCATGCAACCAAAGGTCAAACCAGGACTATTAAGGGTATTGCTGGAGTTACAGTGACTTGATACAATTGTGGCAAATGGAAAACCAAGAGTTTGCAATCTGGTTTGGAGGTTCTTGGTAAAATTTCCAAGTGTGACAGATGTGTCCTTGACATTTCTCTCTTTCTGTACCTATTCTCTTCCATCCTTCAAGCACCCAACACTTTCACACTTTGTATTGGTCTGTTCTCATGCTGTTAATAAAGATATACCCAAGATTGGGTAATTTATAAAGAAAAGATGTTTAATAGACTCACAGTTCCACATGGCTGGGGAGACCTCACAATCATGGTGGAAGGTGAAGAAAGAGCAAAGTCGCATCTTACATGGCAGCAGGCAAAGAGAGCTTGTGCAGGGGAACTCCCATTTATAAAACCATCAAATCTCATGAGACTTATTCACTACCATGACAACAGTATGGGAGGAAACTGCCCCCATGATTAAATAATCTCCCCCTGGCCTCAACCTTAACATGTGGAAATTATTACAATTCAAGGTGAGATTTGGGTGGGGACACAGCCAAACCATATCATTCCTCCCCAGCCCCTCCCAAATCTCATGTCCTCACATTTCAAAGGTAACCATGCCTTCCCAACAGTCCCCCAAAGTCTTAACTGATTTCACCATTAACTCAAAAGTCCACAGTCCAAAGTCTCATCTGAGACAAGGCAATTTCCTTCCACCTATAAGCCTGTAAAATCAAAAGCAAGTTAGTTACTTCCTATATACAATGAGGGTACAGGCATTGGGTAAATATACCCATTCTAATGGGAGAAATTGTCCAAAACAAAAGGGCTACAGGCCCCATGCAAGTCCAAAACCCAGTGGGTGGTCAAATCTTAAAACTCCAAAATGATCTCCTTTGACTCCATGTCTCACATCCAGGTCATGTCGATGTAAAGGTGGTTTCCCATGGTCTTGGGCAGCTCTGCCCCTGTGGCTTTGCAGGGTACAGACCCCTTCATGGCTGCTTTCCCATCTAGCATTTTTGAGTGTCTGCAGCTTTTCCAGGTGCATGGTGCAAGCTGTTGGTGGATCTACCATTCTGGGGTCTGGAGGATGGTAGCCCTCTTCTCACAGGTCCACTAGGCAGTGCTCCAGTGGGGACTCTGTGGGGGCTCCCACCGCACATTTCCCTTCTATACTGCCCTAGCAGAGGTTCTCCATGAGGGCTCCGCTGCTGCAGCATGCCTCTCCCTGGATATTCAGGCATTTCCATACATCCTGTGAAAACTAGGCAGAGGTTCCCAAACCTCAATTCTTCTGTGCACCCGTAGGCCCAACACCACATGTAAGCCTCCAAGACTTGGGACTTGCACCCTCTGAAGCAATGACCTGAGCTGTATGTTGGCCCCTTTTAGCCATGGCTGGGACGCAGGGCACTAAGTCCTGAGAAAGGACAAAGCAGCAAGTCTCAGGGTCCAGGCCACAAAACCACTTTTTCCTCCTAGGCCTCCAGGCCTGTGATGGGAGAGGCTGCCTGAAGGCCTCTGACATGCCCTGGAAACATTTTCCCCATTGTCTTGGTGGTTAACATGTGGCTCCTCATTGCTTATGAAAATTTCTGCAGCCGGCTTGAATTTCTTCTTAGAAAATAGGTTTTTCGGGAGTTATACCTGATGTAAATGACGAGTTGATGGGTGCAGCACACCAACATGGCACAAGTATACATATGTAACAAACCTGCACGTTATGCACATGTACCCTACAACTTAAAGTATAATAATAATAAATAAATTTAAAAAAAAAAAAAAATAGGTTTTTCTTTTCCATTACATTGTCAGGCTGCAAATTTTCTACTTTTATGCTCTGCTTCCTTTTGAAACATAAGTTCCTGTTACAAACCATATCTTTGTGAACACATAAAACTGAATGCTTTTAACAGGATTCAAATAATCTCTTGAATGCTTTGCTGCTTAGAAATTTCTTCACTAGAAACCCTAAATCATCTCTCTCAAGTTCAGAGTTCCAGAGATCTCTAGGGCAGGGGCAAAATGCAACCCGTATCTTTGCTAAAGAATAACAAGAGTCACCTTTGCTCCAGTTCCCAAGTTCCTCATGTCCATCTGAGACCACCTCAGCCTGGACTTTATTGTCAATATCACTATCAGCATTTTGACAAAAGCTATTCTTCTGAGCCCTCCAAACTGTTCCAGCCTCTGCCTGTTACCTAATTCCAAAGTTGCTTCCACATTTTTGGGTATCTTTATGCAGCACCCCACTCCCAGTACCAATTTACTGTATTAGTCTGTTCTCACACTGCTAATAAAGACATGTTCAACACTGGGTAATTTGCAAAGGAAAGAGGTTTAATTGACTCACTGTTCCACTTGACTGGGGAGGGCTTACAATTATGGCGGAAGGTGAAGGAGGAGCAAAGTCACGTCTTACATGGCAGCAGGCAAACAGAGTTTGTGCAGGGAAACTCCTATTTTTACAACCATTAGATCTCATGAGACTTATTCACTACTATGAGAACAGTATGGGGGAACCACCCCCATGATTCAATTATCTCCACCTAGCCCTGCCCTTGATACATGGGGATTATTACAAATCAAGGTGAGATTTGGATAGGGACACAGACAAACCATATCACACTTCCTTCTGACAACTCAAAGCCTCTCATTACACACTTTATTTTAAATGTAGATTCAATGGTTTTCCTATCATTCCTTTGCAACGTTTACAAGCTGATGTTTTAATTACCCATAAGTAGTTTTTGTTTGTTTTTTTTGAGACGGAATCTCGCTCTGTCACCCAGGCTGGAGTGCAGTGGCATGATCTCAGCTCACTGCAACCTCCACCTCCCAGGTTCAAGCAGTTCTCTGCCTCAGCCTTCCGAGTAGCTGGGACTACAGGCGCCCATCACAATGCCCAGTTAATTTTTGTATTTTTAATAGAGTCAGGGTTTCACCATCTTGGCCAGGCTGGTCTTGAACCCCTGACCTCATGATCCACCCGCCTTAGCCTGCCAAAGTACTGGGATTTCTAGCGTGAACCACCACACCCAGCCCACCCAATAAGTATTTTTGTAATAACTGGCATTGAATTCATCATGATTATGATCATCGTCTGATAATACATTTGTTCATTATGAAATCTAAAATCCTTTATACATATTTTTGTAATTATAAAATAATCTACCACTAAATTCCTCCCTAGAAACTCAATCAAATCATAATATCCTAAAATACAAACAGCACCCTTATAATCTTAAAAATTATAATAGTGTGCTATGGTTTTAATATTTGTCTCTTCCAAAACTCTTACTGAAATTTAATAACTCCATAACTGTAAGAAATAAATTCCTAGGCCAGGCTCAGCGGCTCATGTCTGTAATCCCAGCACTTTGGGAGGCCTAGACGGGAGGATCACCTGAGGTCAGGAGTTCAAGGCCAGCCTGGCCAACATGGTGAAACCCCATCTCTACGAAAAAATATAAAAATTAGCCAGGTGTGGTGGCAGGTGCCTGTAATCCTAGCCACTCGGGAGGCTGAGGCAGGAGAATTGCTTGAATCCGGCAGGCGGAGGTTGCAGTGAGCTGAGATTGCGCCACTGCACTCCAGCCTGGGCGACAGAGTGAGACTTTGTCTCACAAAAAAATAAAAAGAAAAGAGATTTCTGTCTTTTCTTTTTTTCCACCCAGTTTCAGTTATTCGGTTATAATCAGCAGAGAACAGACTAAGACATAATGCATATCAATAAGTTTTCCATAATACTTATTGTGCTGTCTTACATTTTTAAATAGGATTTGTGAAATTTGATGAAAAGCAAATTGTCTTAGAGATAAATTATATATTAATCTTATAATTTGAAAAACCATTGAATTAGCTGCACTAGATATACAAAAAGGAAACACTTTATATTTTTCAATTAAATATCTACATTTTTGTGTCGTCTTTATTCATCATCATCATCATTAGCTCTGAACTCTTGTTTACTCTTTGAAGCATAAGATAAAGAAACTGGGGAAGGTGCTTCCTGAGTTCAGCCTTTTTATAAAATAATTTTGTTACAATTGTATTTCTAAGCAACTTAAGTGGTTTTGTATTTTTCATTTAATCTGGCAGTCTTTATCTTTTAATAAGAGAATTCAGTTCTTTCACATTTAAAAACTGTAAATATGATTTTTCCTTCCTTCTTACTTTGTGTGTTTCTATTGTTTCTTTTTATTTTATTTATTTTTTGAGACAGGGTCTCACTCTGTCTCCCAGGCTTGAATTCAGTGGCACCATCATGGTTCATTGCAGCCTTGACTTTCTGGGCTCAGGTGATCCTCTCACCTCAGCCTCCTGAGTGGCTGGGACTACAGGCGTGTACCACCATGCTGGCTAACTTTTTGTATGTTTTTGTAGAGACAGGGTTTCGCCATGTTTCCCAGGCTGGTCTCGAACTCCTGAGCTCAAGCAATCTGTCCACTTCGGTCTCCCAAAGTGCTGATATTACAGGCATGAGCCACGACACCTCGCCTTATTGTTAAGGTTTTTTCAAGATACTATTTGTAACAAAAACTGCTAGTGATCCCTTCATTGTCCATTCTCTCCTTTGCTCTCAGTATCAGAACTTAAGTTCTATTGAGAGTGGTAAAGCACTCAGTGGGAAATGTGGGTTTTCCAGTCCAACTGCGAACTGTCCTTGCAGAGGATAACGCAGACAAGAGAAGCTTTGTGCTTCAGTCTTCGTCCTTGTTCCTGCTTGGAATATGGAAGTAATAATGACCATATAGCATTCATAAGATGACACTGAAAATGGAAACTGAATATTAATGATATTGGAACAAAAAAGATAAAAGGAAACTGGACATTGATGAAATCATGCATCGGTCTTAGGTAGTCTACCTTCAGATATATTGTACATGAGGGAAGAGTAAACTGTTATGTTTAAGCCCCTGTTATTTCAGCTCTCTGTTACTAATTTCCCCAAAGTGATATCAAACTGGTAGAATATGTATTCCTCTTTTTTTCCTTATTAATTTAGAAGTAATACTGTATTTTTCTATTTCATTGGTTGTTACATTCTCTTTCACGGCATGCATAGTCAAACTACATTTCTTTGCTCTTTTATGAAATACCAGTTCTTGTACATCCAGCCACATCACTACTTCTCCCACCTCAGAAAGTGGAGACTTCCAGAATATTTACTGCCCCACCTTCCATCTTTACCCTCTGGTTGACATCTTTTCATCACTTCCGTTTCCTTTCTCTGTATCCCTTGTCGACTTCAAAGATGTAGGGAGATTAGCACTTCAATTCTAGACTGTTATTATGATTTCTCTTGCCGAGTACCTTTATTATTTCAAGCATCTTTATTTAGCATTTACATTGCAAATTCCCAGTCACTATATCATTATCTACTCAGACTTAATTATATATGCAACAGATGAATCATTGCTCACTACCGTTTGTTCTCTTCATCTTCTCTGATATCAAAGTCTGTGTTCTGATTTATTTTTTGATTGAATAGTCCTTTTTAAAGAATTTTCCTTAGATGAGTTATGTCGGTAATAGAAGCTGTAGGTGTGCACAGCAGCTTATTCAAGCTTATGTACATGGCATTTGAGGTTGGGGCATGGAAAAATACGAAGGCACTGTGTATGTTCTTTGTGCATGAGCATGAAACTCCTTGACCCTGAAAACAGGACAGGGAGTGGAGTGCGTGGTGTAATAAGGAATACTGAAAAGAGCCTCCTGATAATGCAGTTCGAGTGCTTTTACAAGGCCACAGGTGTCTCACGACCCGACCTCAAAAAGGCCATCTAGTGAATGTTTGTGGTTTAACAAGCCCTTTCAATAAATACTTGGCAGACGGATGCTGGGACGGACTCTCTCAGGCTGCCCCCCGGCCCCACTCAGCTGGAATAGTCTGAGAACTTATTCTTGGTGTTCACTGCAAGCTATAAGCTCTGCAGGAGCTAAGAAATTTTGCACTCCATGACTATCTTTTCTTCATGCTGTCTGTTAAATGCTATCTTAATGACATTTCAGTCTCTTTTTTTTCTCTCAGAAGTCTAGATAGTGTTCCATGGTACTGTAGATTCTGAGGTTAGCTAAGGGTCCCATGCTAAGAGAAGATTTGAAATGTGCTCAGCACAAGGAAATGATAAATGTTTGAGGTGATGTATATTCTAATTTCCCTGAGTTTATCACTACACTGTTTCTTTTTATTTTTGGTTTTATCACGATGTTATTTGTGACAAACACTGCTTGTGACACCCTCCATTCTCTCTTTTGTTCTCAATATCAGAATCTAAACATTATATGTACTCCCTAAATATGTACGATTATTATGTATCAGTAAACATGTAAACATAAAGGAAGAGTATAATAACGAATAAAGAAGACCGTCCACGATAGTTCTTTGGCCTTTATCTTATTGATTCCATGTCTCTGCAGAACCCTAATGCAACCTTTTAACACTTCATCATATTTCTACATGTTTTATTATGTATTCAGAGCACAGTTGTTTGCATTTTCCATTTCCTTTGAACCTATATACAAAGGCACATGGATAAGGACAAGATATTATATCTCTAGATAACCTTAATTTATGTACAAATATTTTTCCCCATTGTCTTTTTCCCATTATCCTCCAAATATATTCATATCCCATCCTCTTTTTTTTTTTGAAACTGAGTCTCACACTGTCACCTGGGCTGGAGTGCAGTGGCACGTTCTTGGCTCTCTGCAACCTCTGCCTCCTGAGTTCAAACGATTCTCCTGCCTCAGCCTTCCAAGTAGCTGGCATTACAGGCGCCCACCACCACGCCTGGATAATTTTTTGTATTTTTAGTACAGACGGGGTTTCGCCATGTTGGCCAGGCTGGTCTCGAACTCCTGACCTCATGATCCGCCCGCCTCGGCCTCCCAAAGTGCTGGGATTACAGGCGTGAGCCACCGCGCCCAGGCCCCATCTTCTTTTCCCTCCATCTGACCTCCCCGAAACTTACCCTTGTTTCTCACTAGTGCTCCTTAATGCCAGATGCTCTGAAGGGCAATCTATATTCATTGCCTCCACTTCAAGTCACACTCACTACTCAAATTTAAAAATCTTCCACACTTAAAACATACTGAAATTACTCTAAGGTTATCAATGACCTAATTTTAAAAACCCAGTTTTGTAGCTTATTTTCTCATTACAAAAGCAGTGGTTATTTAATGGAGGAAATGGCGAAATATATAGAAAAAGCACACACAAAAAAACAAAATTTAAAAGCCTAAATATAGCACTCAGAGGTCATCGCTGATGAGCATATAATATATGCTAATTAATGTGTTAGCATATACTATATGTGCTAATAATGTTAGCATATATTATATGCAAATATATTCACATGGAATGGTATATTTGTTTATATTTGGGAGAACTTTCAAACATATTTATAAGCAATGGATAATCAGAATAATAGTATACATATTACTTAAAATTTTTCTTTTTAACTTGTCAACATCTCAAGAATATTTCCATGTCAAAAAATACGTTTCCACAATGTAACTTTTATTAAACATCATATAAATACACCATGACTTATTTAACCAATTTCTTATTGTTTGATATTTTGTTTGTCTCTTTTTGAGAGCTGCAAATGTTACTGTTTATAAATCACTGTGACCCTCTGTGATTATTTACTTAGATATATACCCACAGGTAGAATATCTACATCAAGGGAAATGCATGGCTTTTGAAATATGGGCCTAACTTGCCCTTTTGAAGTTCTGCAGTTAATGTGTTGAAATCCCCATTTCTTCACACTTTCATCAATCCTAATGGTAACATAGTTTTAAAACTACCATTTTTATCTGAAAATGATATTTTGATTTTTCATCTGAAAAAATGAAAAATAATATGGCTCAATAGTTATTTATTGAATGAATGATTATAAAAAGATTGATCACTCATTCATATATATATACATAAGTCATTTAGATTTTGTTTTTTAAGAATTGTCAAGCTAGGCGCAATTGCTCATGCCTGTACTCCCAGCACTTCGGGAGGCCAAGGCGGGCAGATCACTTGAGGTCAGGAGTTCGAGACCAGGCTGGCCAATATGGTAAAACCCCATCTCTACCAAAAATATAAAAAAATAGCCAGGTGTGGTGGCACAAGCCTATAATCCCAGCTACTCAGGAGGGCTGAGGCAGGAGTATCACTTGAACCCGGGAGGCAGAGGTTGCAGTGAGCTGAGATCAGGCCACTGCACTCCAGCCTGGGCGACTGAGCAAGACTCCATCTCAAAAAAAAAAAAAAAGAGAATTGTCAGTTTCTGTTCTTTACCATCTTATTTTCAATACAAATGTTAGTCTTGGAAAATTTGCTTTAAAGAATCATTTTATATATTATGACCATAAACTGGCATGTCATATTTTTCAGATAGATTTTCCCAATTTCTCCTGACACTTCATTTTAGTTTTTGAACTAAACAGAAACTTGAAAATACTTATTAAATGACTTGAAGTTTTCCTAGTAAATAAAAGGAGCATTTAAAAATTTACATAGGTTTTAACTAAAAAGTTATAAAATCTGAAACATGATATTGAGTTCTGTGAACATAGTAAAGCAAATATTGGTTAATGTTTTGAACTTATGCTTCAGTAATAATGTTTATTTCTCCAAATAGCAGGGTATGTGCCTTTGATTAGTGTGGGGGTAAGTAGGGTTTTTGAACATTTAATCTACAGAAACAAATAAAGCGAAAGGGAGAACATTTTCGTAGGGGGTCACAACAAAGTCTCACTTTTTCATTCGGCCACGTAATCCTGAAGAAAGACAGAGTATATGTGACTGAGAGGCAGGGAATGGAATGTTTCTATTTGCCTCGCCCGTAGCATGTTGCACAGGTAACAATTTTTTCTAAACACCTTGGATTCTCTTAGCTCTGTTTGTAAGCACTCTTCTTTGCTGTTTGCTTGCTCACTCCTTAAAATTGCCAGTGCTTATTTGTGGGGGATTCCATTAATCTTCTCTACATCTGGTTTTATCTGGTTTCACTGGGTGATAAAATTCACAAATGTACCTTCTTTTTTCAAAGTTTTTTTGTTTTGTTTTGTTTTTTGTTTTTCTTTGAGACAGGGTCTCACTCTGTTGCTCAGGCTGGAGTGCAGTGGCATGATCTCCGCTCACCGCAACCTCTGCCTCCCAGGTTCAATCAATTTTCGTGTCTCAGCCTCCTGAGTAGCTGGGACTACAGGTGCCTGCCACCACACTCGGCTTATTTTTGTATTTTTTGTAGAGGTCAGGCTGGTCTCGAACTCCTGATCTCCAGCGATTCGCCCGCCTTGGCCTCCCAAAATGCTGGGATTACAGGCATGAGCCACCACGCCCAGCCTCCGAGTTTTTTTTATTGATACACAATTGTACACACGTTTATGTGGTACATGTGATCTGTTGGTACATGCATAGAATGTGTAATGATCACATCAAGGTATCTAGCATATCTATCACCTCAAACATTTATTATTTCTTTGTGTTGGGAACATTTCAAATCTTCACTACTAGCTATTTTGAAATATACAATACACTGTTGTTAACTATAGTCATCCTATTGTGCTAATCAAACATTAGAACTTATTCCTTCTATCTAACTGTATGCTTCTATATCATTCTACTCTCTACCTCCATGAGAACAGCTTTCTTTTTTTTTTTTTTTCTTTTTTAGATGGAGTCTCACTCTGTTGCCCAGGATGGAGTGCAGTGGCACAATCTCAGTTCGCTGCAAACTCCGCCTCTGGGGTTCAAGTGATTCTCCTGCCTCAGCCTCCCAGATAACTGGGATGTTACACCCGGGTAGCTGGGGTGCACGCCACCACACCCGGCTAATTTTTTTTTTTTTTTTTTCTGTAGAGACAGGGTTTCACCATATGCGTCAGGCTGGTCTCGAACTCCTGACCTCAGGTGATCCACCCACCTCAGTGTCCCAAAGTGCTGGGATTACAGGCATGAGCCACCATGCCCAGCTGAGACCAACGTTTTTTTGTTAACTCCCGTATGTCCTTATGAAAGGCACCTTCTTTCTAAATTATTTTCTTTTTCCTCCAAACTCTTCCTTACATTATAACTGTAAATAATGTTTTCTATTACAAATATTTATAGAAATTTATAGATGCTGAACAAACAAATCCCAAACTTTCAGAGGCTTAATGCAATACAAGTTAATTTCTCACTAAAATAACAGTTCAATGAAGGTGGGTATTTGTAGTCAGAAAATAGTGTTCCTTCCGGATTTGATTCAAGTGTGCCTAATTGTTTTAATCAAGTGAAGCTATAAGAATATGATGAGTGTTCTTTAACACTGATCTTCTGTCTTCTACCTGGAGCCACAGGTATGCCACCATGCCCAGCTATTTACAGGAAATCTTAAAAGATGTCACACATGCTGGAGTCAGTGGAGGTGTGGTGTGTGGCCATACAATGGTGTTCAGGTGACTACACTAATGCCATAAAAGCTTCACACAGGCCGGGCGCGGTGGCTCAAGCCTGTAATCCCAGCACTTTGGGAGGCCGAGACGGGTGGATCACGAGGTCAGGAGATCGAGACCATCCTGGCTAACACAGTGAAACCCCGTCTCTACTAAAAAATACAAAAAAAAACTAGCCGGGCGAGGTGGCGGGCACCTGTAGTCCCAGCTACTCGGGAGGCTGAGGCAGGAGAATGGCCTGAACCCGGGAGGCGGAGCTTGCAGTGAGCTGAGATCCGGCCACTGCACTCCAGCCAGGGGGACAGAGTGAGACTCCGTCTCAAAAAAAAAAAAAAAAAAAAAAAAAAAAGGCCTCCCT